>NW_013952855.1:372108-405652 GCF_001266775.1 Austrofundulus limnaeus | reverse complement strand
GCAGTTTCCTGTCTCCAAAATGAGCGTACGCATGGGTCAGAGCTGGCGTGAGGGACCGCACATTTTCAAGTTTGGAATTTATAAATCACAACCTTGGCGTAAAAAGTGGCGTACGCAAGTTTCTGGGCTCAAATTGTGCCTACCTCAGTTTTATAAATCCGACCCCAGAGCCTGTTGTTACCTGAACAACAGTCTGTAGGACTGTCCCGCTGGAGGGAGCTGATGGACTGTAGACAGGCACGGGAACTGACGGCCCAAATCTTAGGTTTGGGAAAGTTCCCATTGCCCTAACAAGGAAAACTGTAAGTACACTGGTTGGAGTCCTAACTTGGCACAATCTGCTCAACCACCACAAAAGGGTGATGGGACTCCATGACAATGGTCTGTGTGATGCCTGTGGCATTGAATTAGAGACCTCTTTGCACTACTTAGGCCATTGTCTGGCTCTGAGTGGTCAAAGGAAAATGATTCTTGGGGACCCCTTTATGGACCCTGAGAAGCTCAGAACACTGAGTGTTTCTAACTTGGTGTCCTTCATCTGAGGGATGAGAAGTTTTGAATAAAGACCAGTGTCTTTTTGGGGAAAGCAATCGGCCCACTTAGGAGGCCTCCATTCATATGGATTTTACATCCATCCCCACCAACCATAAACATAACCATAGTCCAATCAATCAATCAATCAATCAATCAATTAATCAATCAATCAATCAAACAATCAATCAAATGGTAAATGGACTGTACGTGTATAACCCTTTTCTATCCAACTAGAACACTCAAAGCGCTTCACACTACAATCTGTGTCCTCATTTACCCATTCACACAGCACTCTATTATATCTCTACAAAGCTAACATGTACAATCATCTATGGAGACAATCAGCACTTTAAATCACATTCATACACTGATGGGACACACATTAGATGCATTGGGGTGAAGGGTCTTACCCAAGGACACAACAACTGAGACAGCTGGACGGGGGATCAAATCAGCAACCTACTGGTTTGAGGATGACTCCCCTAACCCACCCCAAATCAAGAATCTTGCATGACAGGCAGCAGGTATGGATATTTTTTTAAAGATTATCTTAGAGGATTTGTGTGATCAGGCCTGGTTTCACTGTGTTTTCCTATTTGTTTGTTTTCTTTTTTCTTTTTGTTTAACTGCTGATGATGATGATATCTTTTTGTACATCATGTTTTATTGAACATCTCAAGATCCCTAGGGTTCGAGAAGAAGACGTTTTCATTGAAATGCATTAAAGATTTAGCATTCTATAAAAATGGTTTTTGCTCACAGAGTTTTAAACTGAAATCTTTTCATGCTGAGAAGGGACTGAATGTTTTGGTCAAACCTCATAAATGACCTTCTGCACAGCTTTATGGGATACAAGGATGACAGGATTTTTTTCAGGCCGCTCCCTGCTTCAGGGTTTGTCACAGCGAGTGAACTCATATGAAGTTTCATACATGTCAAGTTGTACGGATTGTCCGTAATTTACATGGATTTTCCATCATTCTGCAGGCATATGGACGTACAGAGCAATCTCACTTTTTTTTTCAAGTTTTAATGATTTTTTTCAAAACCTCAGTTTCAGATGTCAGAGCCTGTAGGATATAATAAATAAATAAATAAATAAATAGCAACAAATAAGCATCTTCCAACCAGTTCTGCCGCTAGAAAAACCCAGCATGGGTAAGAATAGTACTGATTTTTTGGGTGCCCCTTCTTAAGGGCCCACCAGTGGGGCAAATAAATCATCAATGCCAGGTGTCCAAGCCACACCTCTCTGTCCACCACTGATTCCAAGTTTCCAGCTTTAACAGAGCCCATGCTCCCCCACACAAAAGAAATACAATAATCTTTTAGTTCAGGAAAAGAAGCTTTAGCAGGTGCTAAATGTTTGGCAGCACGACGAATCAGTGGTTAGTACTGAAGCCTCACAACAAGAGGGTCCTGGGTTTGAGCCACAGTTTGGACCTAAGGTCTTTATGTGCAGAGTTTGCATGTTTTCCTCATGCTTGCATGGGTTTTCTCTGGGTACTCTGGTTTCCCCCACACCTCAAAGGCCTCCCTTGCAACAGAGATCAGCGATCTCAATGGGTTTAGCCTGGTTAAACAATGATAAATAAATAAATAAATAAATAAATAAATAAATAAATAAATAAATAAATACTGTAAATTTAATCAATTAATTAATTATTTCATTAATTAATTATTTAATTAGTTAATTAAGTAATTAATAAATAAAAAGGTAATACAGAAACATCAGACCAAAATACAGAGAGCACATTTGTAAACACAAGACTACAAACCAAACAAGTTAATACAACATATTAGTAAAAACACCAGTTGTTACAGAACCATCTCTGGGTCATGCCATGTCATTACAGCATGATGCAGCTGCAGATGGTGCAACCAGCTGTACGAGCAGTCTGCATCCGAGGCATCAAGCACGCATCAAGCACTCACAGGCAGGATTTTACAGCTCTGTGTGAAACTTTCAGACAGTAAGAGACACGTTAAAACAAGTCAACCAAAGTCATTGTCTCCTATTTGTGTTCAGGATGTGCTAGTGAGGAACATCACCCTGTCAGCATTCACAGAAATAGAATAGAAAGTGATCTTTGGCTCCATAGCAMACAAGATGAAAATGATACAAAAACACAACAGGAGTAAAATGTTTACACTTTAAAATATATGAATTAAATAAAAGCAGCTAATTTAATCTTGTCTTCTGGTAGTTGTGAATTGAGAATGCTAATGGAATTTGGAATAAAGGATTTTTTTGAGTTCGCCTTAAGCTGAGGGGACTCCTAAACTTGAGAAACTAAAAGTGGCTGAAACAACACGTTCTCACTCCCGACTCATCAACATATTGACACTTGGTCAGGTACCGCCTGCTTCCGATTTTGATGCGTTGGGTACCCCCCTTGGGTACCCCCCCGCATCAGTCATTGCCGAACACGGCTTTTCAGGGTTGCGCCACATAGTGGTCTTTGGGTTGGGGGTCCATGATTAATGAGGGATCAGAATTAATGGTTAACTTTAGGTACTGAAGTCAGGGATAGGYTGTATATGGCTAATAGAAGTTAAATTTAGGCTCTGGGACGGTTAGTTTTCACACATTTCCTACTCTTTTCAAAAACATGGCAACGCACTCCTCCTCATCTCGTTAAGAAATGACGCGAGGGGTGGGGGGGTACCTGACGCATCCAAAACTGGACACAGATGGCTACCTGACCAAGTGTCAATATGTTGAGTTGGGAGTGAGAATGGGTTGGCTGAAAAGAGAAAGAAATCCATCTAACTGTCCTCCCTATCCTGTCCTCCTGTTTGATTCAGCAGGTGGGCTGTTAGGAGAMTCCTCATATGTGTAATGTCAGCAATAAACCGACAACTCTAAACTTCTGAGGAAAATGTGTTGCAACCCATTCTTTCTTCCAGTATAATTTCCTTAATTTCACCATATTAAACATTCACTGCTTTCACTGTTGATACATACAGTAACTTTAGAAGGACAGTAGGACAGAGTTAGAGCAGCAAGAAAGTGGCAGCATGGGATGCTAATAGCAAAGCTAACTTTTTGTTTAGTAGAATTAGCATTTTCACTAACTTTAGAAAACATTTAGCTTCTGCTAACTTTAAGTTCAATATCAAAATTCCCATGTTTGTTTCCTGGCTTTTGTGTGTATRTAGCATCTTTGACATTTTGTGTGTTAAAATCACTTCAGTTGTAATTGTCTAAGAAATCCCACCTCTTAAATTTGAGTAGTTGTTGGTTTTATTCCCATATAAAAAATTAAATAAACCCCTGATTGTCCACACTGGATTGTTAAGACTTGCTTTGACAGGTAAGATATTGACAACTCATAAGTACTAAAAAGTAAATGCTGTGCATCACTGCAGTGTCTTTAGAGTTCTGATCCACTGCAAATGTTTGCTGCATGTTTCCCCATGTCTTAAATTTCCACTTGATCAAGTTATTCTGACATAAGCGGTTCCTTTTCTGGCTCCAGTAACGTCCACRTACAAAGAAATAACTCTTGATTTTTAACTCGTGGAAAAAAAGTGCACAACTTTAGTTTGCGTTTTTTTTTATTTCTACTTTATTGCATCTGAACTAAACATTCTTCACAAACTCTAGACCACAATTTTTCTGATTTTTTTCTTGACAAAATGACCACAACCACATTTCTACAATTAAATACTGAAAACATCTTGGAAATATATATAAAAAATAATAATAGAGTGGTTTGGACTTCTTCAGCACATATACACACAAAATGTCACAAAAATATGAACAAAAACACTATTAAACAGTAAGAAAAATGGGTTGTGTGAATCGTCACACAATGCACAGTGATGGTAAAATACAGCAGTTAGTTTTATGACTCCTATGAGAGAGACCAGAACTGTCTGGATCATTTACATCCAAGAACCCCGTCCCCCTACCCTCAATAAAAAAATATTTTATGCCCATTTACACGTTATCCAGAGAATCTCTCTTATGAATTTCATCCTCAGAGCTTCAAGCAGTTTCCAAAAGTCCACCCCCCACATGTTCTGCTCAAAACAGATGAATTGTTCAGGCAGACAAATCTGTTAAAGAGTTGAAGATTGAGAAAAAGGAGTCTGCCTCTGAGAACAGTTATAAAAATGTCACTGTTAATCAGAGACCTTGTGTGTTCCTGCAGGTATAACTCCTCCCTGAAGTAAGACAGATGGAGAAATGTTTCCCTGTTTCATCATGTAAAACCAGAGTCAGTGTTAGAATTTGCACACAAAGGTTCTCCTTTTCTGGGCCTTAAGTGATGGATTACAGGCCCCAAAACCAACAGATGGTGGATGTCAAACAGCTTTAGAGATTGATTCCTTGTCCATGTGAGATTCTTTCCTCCCAAAACAATCTTTTTATTTTGTCACTGTTAAAACTATCCCAGTGAACTCAGCACATTTCCTACGTCTTAAAGGAAACAGAAAATGACCCAAATGGCTGTAGTAACTATGCCTTAATGTGGCGCTGTAACACTGTCTCCACAATACAACAGAAACAGAACATTTTATATTTAACTTTGTTCAGACTGGAAAGACAGGAAGAAAAGAAAGACAAGAAAACAAAAAAATAAATATCTTTTTTTCTGGACTCACATCAACGTCAAACTTCTACTTTGTTAAACTACAGGATAATTGAAAAGAGGATATTTCAAACTACAGGATGATAATGTTGATAAAACACGGGCTGGTATGAGACTCTGGCTTTGAGCAGAACACCAGGTTTTCACAGTTTTGGGATTTAAAATAAAAAGTGTAAAACAGGCTTTCATTGCTTTTTTTATAACAAATTGGACTATGAATACAGCTGTATGAATACATATTACCTCAAAGATTATTTTATTTGTATAATGGTACTTTACTATAAAATGATTTATGATAGTTTAATTTTGATGTACAGACGTAAATAAAGAGACTGATCTGGGGACAGTCACTCTGTAAAAGTGTCGACATGTTCCTGATGTGTGATCAGAACTTCTGAAAAAACATTTTAAACAGAAGCTTTGWAAATAAATGTAAAATTTAAATTTATAATTTCAGCTCAAAAATCAGTCAACCTACTGTGTTATTTTTATTAACAAAAGTTAGCATGTTAGCAGGTAGAACACATTAACACGCTAACTCATGTTGCACGCAAAGATTTGTAAGCTTGATGCAAACATTTGTTGCAAAACAGCATTTCCTCTTAAATAGACGTGGCTGTGTCATCCTCCAGGAAAAAATGTACAACTAACCTAAAAATAATTTTACTGAGAACAACAGTTTAGAGGAACCTCCTAAAAAACTCTTCGTCTCCAACGTGTTTTATTTTAACAACAGGTACTGTGYGATGGAAGAGTCAATGGCTTCAACACTGTAATGATTTAACATGTTGACACTGGTGATCAGCCTAGGACCAGCAATCAGTCCAAACCCAGGGACTTATTGGACACATTTCAGACCCAGAATCCAGAGACAGTCAGACATTTCCTCACAATGTTCAAAGTTAATCAGGTTATTTTTATACACAGGTATGAATCTTTTAAAGCTCCTCTAGTTTCCTATGCTTCTAAATATTCAATATTTATTGTATACATTCCTGCAGCCTTTGCTTGTTTGTGTTGACAGTTTAAGAAATTGATAAAAACATTTTTGGCTTTAGATGATTCAGTGAGATACATTACGTGATTTGTGTTCATTGAAGTAATACAGTAAATGAAGGTTTTACTGGCAGCACATACACAAACATGTGTGTGTCTATGGGTCTGTCGCTTGAGGTCATAGGGTGGGTTAGGGGGTCTACTACACCTTCAAAAGGTTGTGTTTAGGCTGTCAAAACAAACATGTAAGAGTAGCAACTTAACTTTTGTTCACTCTGGAACCTGGTTTGGTAGAATTCTAGTGGCTTCAAAAACAGTTTCCATGTAGATGCAAGGCTGAAAAGGTAAAAAAATAAAAATGTTCCCATGTGGTCGGGCCTCAGTCCTTAAGATCCAGAGTTTCAGAGCCCTGTTGGGGTCAGTTCTGACACTCTCCCCTCTTCCTAAGAATCAGTGTAAAACTGTTTCTAGTCTTTGTGGAACTGTGAGAGTCCAGCATCAGTAGTTGTTCCAGACAGAGGGCCTGTCATGGGCTTGCCCTCCATCTTTCCTCACTCAGAGCAGTACGATCCTTCAGAACAAATGTTCTCTCGGTCCATAATATGCATCCTTTGGATGTAGGAGTGAGCTGAGGCTTCCCTGCCTCAAATCAGCCTCTCCTCTGGAGGCACTTTCAGGACACTGCCCATTTCCAACCTGGCACCAGCAACCTCCTGAGAGCTGGGGCTGTACGTGCCCTCCGACTGGCGCTTCTTGCGTGCCGTCATGGCGAGGAAAAACATCGTCAGGATGGCTAATAAAACACATAAGGTGATGAGGGGGATGGTCACTGCCAGCCAGGGGACCTGCTCCTTATGGTTATCTTTCTGCAAGAACGACATGAATTTCCAAGTTAAACACTTTTTAAATGACCTTTTTTTTTCCACTCTTGAAAATGTGATTATGCTGCAAAAACTGTCCATCTAACCAGGTCTTACAATCTGATTTTGTTTTGAGACTGATTTCCTAAACAAAAGCAGAATTTGGACGATTAATAAACTTGTTAGCCTGGAAATTTGACTCAAATTAAGAGAAAAAAATCTACCGATGGAGAAAGACTATTACAAGAGGCAAGATTCTTGAAATCACTTAAAGGGGCTATATCATGTAAAATGAACTTTTTTGAGTTTTATATCATGTTATAATGTTATACTCTCATCAAAACCATGTTCAGAGTCTTACTTTGACTCATTCATGCATGTTTGAGAAATCCTGTAGTGTCCTGAGGCAGCCAGGCAGGGGAGCAAAAACCACTGGTTGGGCCTAAAACTGCTTTTTGGGATCATCTCCTCCTCTGGACTGTGTCTCCAAGCAGAGCTTCCTCATCACAGAGCACACACACCTGCCCGTGCTGAAATGGGCGGGACAGAAGTGGAAGGAGGTTCTTAAAGAGACAGAGGCTAATTTCAAGGTGTTTAGAAACAAATATGATGAGAAGTTTATTTTCTATTTAAACAGCATTTTAATAACAACTGAAGGTGACATTGTTACTTTATTATGGTATAGAATTTAAATATATGCCTGAGAAACACATAATATTGCCCCTTTAATTTGACTCAGATTTTCCTTATTTCAAGAATCTTACCAAGTGCATTGTCTTATTTGTCTTGTGAACCCTGTTTGTCTGCTAGGAAATAATCTCATAAAGCCCTGTACAGAACTGAGTGACACTTTCAGAAAAAACATCACTGGTTGTTTGCAGCTCGTTAACTTTTAAAGTCAATTAAAGATGGTCGTATGACTCATCACTCTTAACATACTTTAGTCAGTGTTACAGATATTGAGCTAAAACTTGGAATGGTAGTACCTCATCTTCAGYATATATCTAAAAGTGTTACACTGCAAAAATTAGCCAACTAAAAATAAGTTTAAAAACTACTTAAATCACTCTGAGTCTTCTTATATTAAGTGAAATAATCGCCAGTGCATGAAGACATCTGCACTTGGTAAGATGTCTCAAAACAAGATCAAAAATACTTTATGGTTGATATAAAATCGAAAAAACCTGGTTAGCTTGCCAGTTTTTTTATTTATTTTATGTATTTTATATGTATTCCTCCAAGAAGTGTTAGTGTTAGACCTGTCATTCACATTTGAAAGATTCAAACCAGTTCTATCACATGGACTTCAGATAGTTTTTACCCAGCATCACTTTTAATAAGACAGTTGTTCCATTTGTCACCAGATTTTCTGAACTGCAGGACATTTATGATGCAACACTGTTCACCGTATGGTAAGCCTCCTGCAACACTCTGATGAAAAACTAACCATGTCACTGCAAGAGCAGGTAGAAAGGAGGCGCAGGGAGGAGGAGCAGAATCCACATGAATACTTGACCAGAAATTCTAGCACTACAGAAATGTCCATTTAATTAAAAAAAAACATGGTTGATTTGTAAATAAAAATAGACTAAAGCAGAATTAAAATACTGAAACAAAGAAATCTTGTAAAACTGATTAAGTTCTTGCCTTTTTTGTGTCAACTAAAGTCTTTTAGTTATGCCATCTTGAATGGGATTGATTCAAAAAGTCAGTCACTTGTTTAATAATTCATTTTTATATCTTTCATTAAAATCAGTCCAGCGGTTCATGAAAAATGTTGCTAAATAACAGAGATAAATACACATGATGTCTTTCCTTTTTAGCAGCAGGAGATAAAAACCTTAAAGCTCCGGATGGACGTATGATGGATAAGAGACAACTTCATAAAAGCTTTATTCATCCTGACTGATCCTGAGAGGATCTTCTAAGATTGGGATAAACTGTCTAAATCTAGTAGTGCAAAGGTTGTTGGGATTTACTGAGGAAGACTCAAAGCTGCTAACATTAACACAGCTAAAGCAGGTTACAGAGTCCTGCTCTAAAGACTGAATTAGAGTATCTAGAAAAAAAATTCTTGTGAAAATGCAGTGTGGATGCTGAGTGCTCAGTGACTTTGCTGATAGTTACTAATAAATGGGGAAATGAGTTGAATACTAGTTGACTTTAAATATTAGTTGAAATATTTAAATAAGAGAAAAGACACAAGGTGCAGGACAGACAGGAAAAGGAGTAAAATGGAAAAAAGCATGAGGCATTATAAAAATATGAAAAAGCAGTGGTGGGCACCAGACCGCTAAAGCGCAAATCCGCTAATTGCGGACCTAAATACAGTATTTCATTTGCGCTTTACCGGTCTTACTAATTTTTATAATGCATAAGTGGATTTGCGCTTTCAAATATTAAAATGCAGTACCRCAGTATAATAATAACTAATTATCTACCAGTCATCATTATCTTGAACAGCGGAAGGTAAGGCTGTCAATGAATCACATCACACGTGATCTGTCCAACAGCACCCTTCCCACATAAACACACTTATTGTGAAGGTATACATCCTTGTGTACTGTTGCTTTCGGCCACAGTTCTGATTTCCCACAATGCTTTGTGTCTGCTTACGTAGCAGGAAGGCAAAAGCAAAAACGGTAAACATTTGTAATCCATACTAAAATTTTGTATGTATTGATTTATTTTACTTTACAATCGGAGGTCCTTTTTAAAAAAATAATAAAGTTTAAACACTGGAGCCCAAAAGCAATCAGCCAACGGTGTTAGAGACTCATAAATGTTTTAAAGATGTTATGCTGGTGAAGACTGACATCTAGTGATCAACTGGAGCAACTACATGGAAAACGTCCTAATCCAGGTAGAAAAAAATCAAAAAGAAAAAATAAGTACCGTATTTTTCGGACTAAAAGCCGCACTGGACTATAAGCCGCACCCGCCATTTTAAAAAAAAACCCGTGAACATTAGCATATAAGCCGCACCGGACTATAAGCTGCCCCCGCCATTTAAAAAAAAAAACCCGTGAACATTAGCATATAAGCCGCACTCCCAACATAAAAAAGCAGTACCCCAAAAATTGTCATCAAAAAAGTGAATTCAACATCAAAACATAAAAAGCAAACCTTTAGGAATTAAAGTTCGGAGGAATACGGTTCATTTAACTGACCTTATTTTGGTAGTTTTCTTTAACAGTTTCTGGTCCAACAAAACCTCTCATTCATCTTCCTCCGGCGCACTGAAACCATCGAAGTCCTCCTCTTCAGTGTCGGAGTTAAACAAGCTCAGAAAAGCTGCGTCACACAGCGGTATCTGTTCAGTGTTGCTTTCTGTGTCGCTGTCCTCCCGGGCTAATGCTGGCTCTGAAGCTGTGGTGTCCTCTTCACGTAGCAGTCCAGCCTTTCAGAACCCAGTGGTGATGGTGGACTCATCCACTCTGCTTCACACTGTTAGGATCCACTGGCAGACATCAAGAAATGACTCTCTTCGCATTCGGCCAGTTTTTGTGAATGATTTATTCCTGTCAGTCATCCAAGCCTCCCATTCAGCYGAGTGCTGCTTTAAATGCAGATTCACACTGTTGTCCAGGGGTTGCAAAAACTTTGTTGTATCTCCAGGAATAACAGCAGGAATTGAGTTTATTTTCTTGATGGCTGCTTTCACCGAATCCGTGATGTGGGCCCACATACTGTCCGATATCGTGTCTGTCRAAGATCCATCGTGTCGTGTCTGCTACTAGCTAAAACAAAATGGCGCTACACCTTCGGCTAAGCTGGCAGTATGGTCGCTCGGCTGTCGACCGGTCGACGAGCTGTTACGTGGTTGTTCGGCGTTTGTTTTCGCACTGACCTTTCATAGTTCCCCCAAGAAACCCAGAGCCCAGCTGCTGGGAAAGCCCTCCAGCTCCAGCATACGTCACTGCATGGGATTCCTTCCCGGGGAGTGCAATGCGGGAAAAAAAAAAAAGTCAGCGGCTCTTCATGCAACGTTAATCCACAAACTGGTCCTGGATTAAGCTCCAAAGTTTTTATCAGTCAGATTCCACCATGAAAAATGTCTGTTTTATCCCCTTTTGAGTTTTTGGCCATTGACTATCTTTAAATCDCTGCTTCCTGGTACAACAGTCGGCTCTGGAAGCGATCGCTTTTTTCTTTCTTTTTTTCCTTTCTTTTTTTGAAGCGAGTGTTTGAAGCAAACGCAACATAAGAGCCCCCTGGTTGCTGAAGAAAAAAAATCCATGTATAAGCCACATGGTTCAAAGTTCAGGAAAAATTTGCAGCTTATAGTCCGAAAAATACGGTAGGTCCTCTGGATGGGTTCTTCTTTAGTGAAACGTTTCGTCTCTCCTCCAAGAGACTTCTTCAGTCTGATGAGTTTCAGGTGAACTGGAAAACTTTAAAATTCAATGGAAACATGAAAAACTTTAAAATCCAAGCTCTTATTTTGAAGGGAAGATACTAGTTTCCTGTTCCCCGTGCTTTCGTTTCCCGTTAGTCCGTCATGTACCCAGAATGCATTGCTTCAGTTTTCCAATAAACTGTTTTAAAATTACTTTATTGATGCTTATTTAATGAAAAATCTACAACAAACAAAAGAAAGAGACAAGCAGCCAAACTAACAATCCTCATCAACTTTTTAAAGAAGCAGCCAAACTAGCAAGCCTCAACAACGTTTTAATTTGTACACCATGAGCTAAAGTTCTGGTTCAGGAAATCAGTTCCCCAGCAATCGGCGGTAGTAGGATTAAACTGTACAAGGGTTTRTACACTGCTAGCTGGCAGTATKGTGCATACTGTACATGAATTGTCAGCTAGTAAATGTCAAATTGAACTTGTGCTTTAAAATTAGGTTCTGCTAATTTATCTATGACATAAGCATTTTCGAAGTTGGGGACCTAAATATTTTCAAAAGCGCTTTAGAATTTGCAGAGCTAAGTTTTGGATTAGCGCTGCCCACCACTGTGAAAAAGCATAAGGAAATGTAAAATGCCCAAAAAGGACACAAAAGACAAAAAAGGAGACATAAAGTAAACAAAGAAAAAACATAAAAAGACCAAAGATACAAACAGAAACATACATGACTGGACGGGACATCTGAGGAGATGAAAGTGATGCAGAGGGAGACAGACAGGACTCATAAGGAGGCCACAGGAAACAAGGACACAGGAAGGTAAAAATGAAACACAAATAAGCTGAAGTCGGTCTCAATAAAGAGTTTTAAAAAACTCTAATATCTTAATGCATTTTAATGACAAAGAAAAGTTGTAAATAAAACTAAATATGTGAAAAGTATAAATGTTAGAAAAGCAAAAAGTCATCGTCAAAATGTCCTGAAGGAGTTTAATATTTTAATTCCTGAGTGGCTGAAATGTCTGAAGTAGCTGCAGTCTGAAAGGCTGACAGAAGGAGCTGCAAAGCATGAATCAATGCTGCCTCAGCATTCACGAACTATAACCCCTAATTTACACTAGATGCGTCTCCACTCCGCTGTGCTGTGGTCCAACCTCTGCAGCAAATACACACCCATTATAATCAATGAGAGGATTTACACTGGCTCCGCAGGGTGGAGGTGAGCGGACGGCGATCTGACAAAATTTGATGTGATCCTATTTTTGCCGGATGCAGGAGCTGCACATCACACCAACAGGAAAAGGAACAAGCACAATATTCTTATTTTCAAAATAATTCACCAAAAGCAGATTAATTTTGTCAAAATCCCAGCTATATAAATAACTACAGTATATGGATATATATTTACACAAATGCTGTCAGAATGTATTTTTCTGTTTGGGAAGCAGATGGCAACATGTAGCATGAAGCATATGTGTACACACATGATACACATGGGTTTTTGAAATCAKAAGTTTCAAAAACACAACAGTGATGCAGYTTCAACTTAGCCTGGTAAAAACCAGCCTCTTGTTCTTCACTTTGCTTCATACGAGGGTCTGGACTCTCGGCTATAGAGAAGCAATTCTTGATGGAGGCGTGGCCTCTGCTCAAGTTTAAAATGTTTGGATCTGTTGGCTGGACATTTGTGTGCCAGCTCCACTGTGAAGGAAGCTAAGCTAGAAAGCTAACCAGAAACTGCATGAGCTGTATCCCCTACTGAGAGGAGAGGAGTACCGAGCTGAACGAGATGACTAAATGAGAGCTGCTGCTTTGTCAGACAAATTTATTTTAATTTGGAAGCCTTATCAACACAGACTGGCTTCATTCACTTCCTCCACTGTCATTGATAAACTAACTAGCAGACACTGTGCAGAAAATCAGTGTTGTCTTTCAAAACTCCACCTTCTGTTCTCTGATTGGCCTGAATGTAATGCTCCCGAAGAAATCCTTGTCTGTGGGAGAARTCCCAGAYGGAGCAGTGAAGGTAAACTAGAATTGAGCTGAACTGAGTAGGAAGGCAAGGGCCAGGCTAGCTTCAGCTGTGTTTGGAGTCTGTCTTCCACAATAACTTATTTTTCTCTGACTTCCACATTTATTACTGGATTTATCACACAAACTTGCATTTCCTGCACACGCTTCTCAGACCTCCTGTGTGTTTCGCACAGGAGCGGACCTGAGTGGAGCGGACGCTGTATAAATTGGGGTGCAAACTAACAGCAAACTGCAGGAAGTGCGGACTGAGCAGCTGAGCCAAACCACATCTAGTGTGAAATAGAGGTTAGTTTTGTTCAGAATAAAACATTTTTACCAAACAGATGTGATCAGAGAATCAGGTGAATGTCAGTGATGATTTGCTGTATCTGTATTAAGAATTACAACATTCTGTACTCTGTACTCTGTACTGTGTACTCTGTACTCTGTACTGTGTATTCTGAACAGCAGTAAGAAGCTTGAATCAAAGTCGATCTCATTGAACAGCCGGCTTCACGTGTGCAGTGAAAGTGACAGTGTGTGTGCTGTCTGGGCCACTTACACTTCTCTCACACAGTTTGCCACTAAAGCCGAGGACACACACACACTGAAAGTGGTTAAGTCGGTCCAGACAGGTTGCACCATTTTGACAGGGACAGGATTCACACTCGTCTATTTCCGTCTCGCACCTGAAACACATCACAGGGTTTTAACAAAACACTGAATGACAGAGCAGCAGCACACACACATGTTCCTGTCCTGGCTGTGCTTCAGACRCACGTCTGCCTGTAAGGAGAGGCGCTGCTCTCACCTGACACCTGTGTATCCAGGCTTACAGGTGCAGTTGCCTCCAGATTCATCTCCAATACAAACCCCTCGATTCAGACACTTCCTGTCTGAATCACACGCTGCCGGGGGGAAGCGCCACCTATTGAGGAAAAAATAAATCCTTATTACAATTTACCAAATAAGATTCAATAACTTCATCTGTGCTTTAGAAATTTAAATATTAAATTGTTGTTAAATTGTTATTGTGAATATTAAAGAAACTAAACTGAGCGTTGAATGATTATGTTGTCATTTGCTGAAAAATGATTTAACTTAAATATTAATGGTAATAAAAGCTGAACAAAAGCTAAGATCAGCAAGACTATAGCTAAAACCTTAATTTGTCAACACTAGTCAAAATTTAATTAAGCAAAACTATATCTAAAAGTTACAAATAGGAAAGCAGTTGCTTCAAACGAAAATAAACAAAACAGTAACTAAAAGCTTAATCAAGCAAAAGTGTAAACATTAAAGAAGCAGGAAGATAAAAGAGGAGCAAGGAAGCAAGGAAAACAACAATGCTTTGTTGGAAATAGATTGCAATTCATTTCTATGAATAAATCTTTGTTAATAAAAATCAATGATTCAAAGAGTTTTAAAAAAGTTAGAAATACTAAAACTATGTATAAGTAGTTCAACTGCAAATAACTTACACTGGAACTATAAACATGAAAATAATAGTGTGAATGCTGGCTCAGTAATAAACACTGTGATATGCACCAGAACATACTACATTTAAGAATTACACTTAATGATTTTGTAAGCTTACATTTGAAAAGTAAGTAAGTTGTTTTATACAGCACCTTTCCTAGATAAAAAATCACAAAGTGCTTTACAATAAAAGCAAGAAAAATTTACAAGTAAAAAGTACAAGTAAGAACAAAGTAGAATACACAAAAACTCCAACAACTTAGCTAAAGGCCTATTTGTTAAAGAAAGTCTTCAGATATATTTTTAAAAGCATCAATAGAGTCAAGGCTGTTTATAGACCGGGGCAGTTGATGGGTGCAGGGTACCACCAAACACCTCTGACCTCATGACCTCAAACCAAGGCCGGATTATCATATCGAAATTTTGGGCACTGGCCCACGGGCCCAGGTCCACAAGAGCAGAGGTTCTGGGGGTCTCAGGACCCCCAGGGGTTTGCAAGCTGGGGGTTCTCAAAATAATTAATTATATTGTTAATTGGGTTTTTATTTTAAAACATGCAYACACATGCTAAACTAAAGAAAAAAATAATATTCTTGTGGCATTTATGGGTTAAGTTATTTAGCATGGGGTTTATGAGGGGGTCCTTGGAAATTTTTCCCACTTGTAAGGGGTCCCCAGATCCAAAAAGTTTGAGAACCACTGCGAGGCCCACTTGAGCAGGAGGGGGGGAAAACAGCACTGTTTCTATTGCTTGACAAAATAATCCATTTCCTCTTGATTGATAGGAGAAAACTCAAAGCACTAAAAGTCCAGCCCAGGTTTTCCTGGTCACATAAATCAAGTCACACACTGCAGCCGTGCAGGCAGTAAAACACAGCTGGTGCTGGAACACATCGTGAGTGATGATAAGTTGTTTTCAATATCTGATTCCTCCACAGACACAGTGGACATTAGGGTGTTCTTTACAAAGAACAGAAAGTAAGTTAAAATCTCCACAGGACAGTTTAGGTTAGTGTTAGCTATGGTAAATGGTAAATGGCTTGAATTTATATACGTCTTGTGAAGTCCACTTGGACCCCAAGGCACTTTACACTTCAGACATTCACCCATTCATACACACATTCACACAACAATGATGGCACTGGGGCACACTGACAGAGGTGGGGCCGGTGCATGGCAGCGGTGCCACCGGACCCTCACATCAGTAGGCAAGGTAGGTGAAGTGTCTTGCCCAAGGACACAATGACTGAAGCGGCTGTACAGGGGATCGAACCGGCGACCTTCCAGTTCCAGGACAACTCCCCTAAACATTTTGCTAGAGCTGCCCATAGCCACAGCTATCACATAAATGCATAAAGTGACCAATTATTTCTGTAGTCACAGCATCTGCTAAAGTGCACACAGTGATCACATTGTACTCTTATTATCAGCAGGAATAAAATGATCACATCAGAAAAGTTTGGYATTTTTATCAAAGTATAAAATGATTGCATCCTAAAAAGTATTGTGAGGTTAGTATTTTTAGAGTAGTTTCTGCATAAAATCACGCTTGTCAGACAACTTTAATTTTTAATAGTCACATAATGAGACTGTTGAATCACAACCACTAATAAAACAAGAGCAAATAGTCATCTGTTATTTATTGATGGCATATCATGTTGTTTCATTGACTTGTTAAAGCTGAAAAGATAATCTGGCCCTGCCTCAAACTGTGCACTGGTGTGTGGAGCTGGATCAAATTGTATATGAGGGAGTGTGTTCAGGCTCTAAAAGTTAAAACCAGAATTTTAAAAKGATTCTAAATGAACTGGGAGCCAGTGTAGAGAAGCTAAAACAGGTGTGTTGTGAGCTTGTTTGTTTATGTGAGTTAACAATCTGCAGCTGAGTTCTGGACAGCCTGAAGACACTCCAGCTCCTTCTTCTTTAAACATGTGAATAAACTGTGGCAGTAGTCCAAACAAGGGGACATAAGAGCATTAATGATMATTTCAAGTTCAGCTTTTGGCAAGAAACCTTTCAATTTAGAGATGTTCCTAAGATCAGTTGTTTTGCGTGTTGTTTCAAAGACATCACAGAATGAAAAATGACACCAAAGTTTCTGACAGTGGACTGAACAGAAGGACCTAAAACACCAAGGAACTGTTTGATTGGAGGAATCTTAACTTCCAGCACAATTATCAGAGTTTAGTCTTCAGTCTCTTGAGTTCAGTTGCAGGCAAGTGTCGCTTAACCACTCTTTAACAATTTAATAAAGAGTTTAATGTATGAAACTCACTTTCCAGAAAACCCAATATGATTTCTAAGTCTGTTGTTTAACATCSTGGGATCAACAGTATCAAAAGCAGAAGATACCTTAGGTCCAGTATGAGCTGTGTAGTGCCGTGAGCACAACAAGTGTGTCTGAGCATATTACAGTTTTTGGAAAGAAGCAGTTCTACAGATTTATTATTATTTAAAAGAACAAATGAACGACTCTAAAGATGAAATCTAAAAGCATTCATTAATATTTTTCTCAGCCATTATTCTTACAGATTTTGTCTTTGACAGTTTAAAAAAAGCAAAATGTGTGATTACACACACCCTTATGCACACAGATACAAAGTTGTGTGTAAGATGACTAGTTACTTTTCTTGTCTCCTGACACAGTTACTGTTATCTATAATCTGTTTCACTGCCTTGTTCTGTCCTGTATTGTTCTGTCTCTACTATGTTGTGTTCATGGCAGAAAGAAAATACTGTATTATGGTTGTGCAATAAAAATATTAACATCTTCTACTTTACTCATGATTGTGCAAAACAAAAAATAAAGCAGAGCTAATCCAGTTTACTGTGTTTATCATTCAACAACAAATGATGCTTATGGSTTCAAAGTCTGTTTCTGAAACACTGTAGTCATGTTTGTTGGATTAAATATCAACGCATAAATTGATAAAATAAATAAAAACAAAAAAGATGAATGTTTGTTTTTTAAAGCAAGCTTGGCCTCATTTCTGTTACTTTGCTCAGAAAAGCCAAATTCATCTCTAATTGTAACGTTTGTTTAAAAATGAGCATGTTCCTGTTGTAAGAAACATCTTTGACCCATCAGRGCAGTGACTCCACTACACCTCTGAATATGCTGTAATCTGGCAACAAGCCAGTGTAATTCTGCAGATCCTTTAAATCCAAGAAGTTGTGAGGTGGGGCATCCGTAGATGGTCAAATACATTCCACAGATGCTCTATTGGATTAGGATCAGGAGAATTTGGCGGCCAAGCTAACTCTTTAAACTCAAAGCTATGCTCCTGTAATCTTGAACAGTTTTTATAATTTAGCACTACCAAGTATTCTGTAGAAAAACACTGTCAAAGAATTAAGGGGTATGTTTTGACAGCAACAAAGTATAGACATAAACAAATTTGCCTCCTTCAAATTGTTTTAATCACTTTTCATGAAAAAAGAAGCATGATTCAGTTAAAAGTAGCTGCCTAATGCATGTCTGCATGCCTTCACAATGTGCTAGAGCACGTGTCAAGCTCAAGGTCCACGGGCCATATGTGGCCCACCATGGCATTTTATGTGGCCCGCAAATACTTTAAATATGAAACCTTCATTTCCCATTTTATATTTCTTTTAACTTCTTTTAACTGAAGACCTGTTAGTTAAACATGGACATGTTTGGGATCAAAAGAAACCTCAGATTCTTGGTTAATGCTCATGAAAACATTTCTAATTTAAAGTCAGCGTTAACCATAAACTTCATCTCCCATAAGGCATGTCAGTTAGGGGTCGACCGATACATCGGCCGGCCGATATTTTTGGCCGATATTTGCGTTTTTTCCTTGTATCGGTATCGGCYGATACACTGACCGCATGTGTCTGCCCCCTCCCCCGGGGAGAGAGCGGCAGCTAATGTTGTGAGACAGAGTGCTAACAACAACAAGGGTGAGTTATGAACTGTAAATGTGTTTTAACTGTCTAATTTAGCTGTTTCTACCCTCTGTGTCGCAATATGAGGGGAGAAAGAACAGCTGTGTTTAAGTTTCTTTTCYAGAYGGGAGCGCTGCGACATGTTTTACTTTCACTTTCGCACCGCACTGTAATCAGCGTGTCCGCGTTGTTTTGCTTTTTAAAAATGCTGGAGCTGCTCACATGAGGCATAGAAAAACACCTCTATTGTTCTCCCTGCTGGATTAAAATAAAAAAGCTTTCGGTCTTTTCTCGCTGAACRTTTTAGCGAGTGCAGCCGTCTACCATCATGTGAACCAGACACTGCTCACATCACGTTTACTGTGACCGCAGTCGTGATGCTGGTTTTCTTCAGTGTACATTTCAAACTGTGATCTAAAGTTAACGTCAGCTGTTTTAAATGCATTTTTTGCCTGGTGTTAAAAACGGGAGCAGCAGACTGAGGCAGAGATGCTGTGAGTGCTGTGTGTGTGAAGTCCTCACAAAGATAGCAAGATGTATGTGTGTCTCTYCTTTTTCTCTGTGTTGCTCTGATAGTTTTATTTAGGCTTGTTGCTGTTTTTGCATCAAAAATGCTGGGATATTAAAAAATAGTAATTTTATGTAAAAATGTGTTATTCTTATTAATGTACAAATAAAAACAGAATATTTAGCACTAGATAAAATAAATAATAAATGTATTTATTTTTAATTTTTTTAAAGAAGATATCCTGTGTGGTAGCACTTAATACAGCCTGCATCAGACAAGGCTTAGTTAATAAATGGGTTTTTTTTTTGTTTTGTTTTAAATTAAGACTTGTGTAACATTTGTTATCATTCTTATTTTTATCATGTTAATGGAGGAAGAAAAAGTAGTATCTGCTTCAAGAATCGGCCAAAAAATATCGGCTGCACGTATCGGTGTATCGGTTAGACTGATGTTTAAAAAATCGGTATCGTATCGGCCTTCAAAAACTTGTATCGGTCGATCTCTAATGTCAGTTATTTTGATGTTCCGTGTTTGGTCAAAGTTACACACAAAACAACAAAGCTAATAACAACAGGCTCTTTGAGGGCCACCATAATACTCATGTGGCCCTTGGTGAAAATGAGCTTGAGTATATAAAAATGTGACAAAAATTATTGTGTTTAATTTACAAAAATGTCTTGAATTAATACGGATAGATGTGTTGGTATTCTTAAAAAGTCTAATAATATACAGTAGTCATGTTTCACACTAACCATCTAATTAATATTGCCCCTGCCTTCAAGCTTTTTATCAGCCAATCAGCAAATATACATATAATTTATGTACAAGCATGACTTTGGGCATTTAGGTATCATGTGCATCACACTAAATATAGAGAAGAGAAAAAACGGCGAGAGCTGTCAGAGAAGCACAGATAGAAGATTATATACATCATGTTAAAAGGTACAGGCTATCTCCAAGCAGCTTTATGATCCTCTAACTTGATGGCCAACATTATGTAAAAATATAAGGTTTCTGGGACTGTAGCCAACCTTCCAGGACAGGGATGCAAGAGGAAATTCAATCCAAGGTTGATCAAACAGGTAGTGTGTATGGTAGAGAAAGAGCAAACTAGGTGAACCTTCAACACTATGATTGCACCATAAACGATTGCTTTCTTTTGTCTTTAAGCCCAGTTACCCTTCAAAGAAATCTAAATGTAAACTGTATTAAAGATCTTGCTCTTTCTGTCACTACCTAGAGTTTGTGACCATGGGTGAGGGTAGAAAAGTAGATACTGTATATCAGTAATATCTTTCCTTGCAACTCAGCTTCTTCTTCACCCCAACAGACCACTAAACAATACTGTGAAAGCTGCACTCTGTGTGTGTCACACCCCCATCTTCCCTCACTTGTGAACAAAACACCTAAACTACCTTACTTCAATTATCACCTTTGCAACCGGGAGAAGGCAACCTTCAGGAGAAAGAACAGTTTCAGATTAGGAGGTGGTGATCTTTCTCCCAGATGTTTCCCACCACTCAATTGAGAACTGAAGGTCAATGGATGATAATGACACCAAGACCACATCATCTGCAAGTAGCATATACATAATCTTGAGGCCAGGGAACCAGACCCTTTCTGTCCCCTGGCTGCACAAACAAATTCTGTTCATAAAAGTTATGAAATAATCTGCGATGACAGGTAGCCCTGACAGATTCTGGCTCTCAGCCTGAAAAGTTTCACTTCACAATGCGACCAGACTCTCATACTTTTTGCATGGGGACTAATGGCTCATAGTAGCAGACCCAAATCCCATGCTCACAGAACACTTCCCACAGTGTGCCCCAGGTACATGGTCTTCTCCAAGTTCCTGAAAAAGTGTARACTGGTTTAACAAACTCCCTTGTCACCTCAGGGAGATTAGCAAGAGTAAAAAGCTAATCCAGTGACCTAAGACTTAAAGGGAACCTGCATTGTTCTTCCTGAATTCTAGGTTTGATCATCAACCCACTTTTTTACAGCACTCCAGAATACACATTACTAGGGGGGCTCTACTAAAAAAATTCATTAACATAAATGGGGTCCTCTATATAGGCTTAATAAAGGAAAAAGTAGCTTGCCCTTGAAATAATAACAGAACAGATCAATGATTTATATTAATAATTATATTACATGTTAGGGAAAAATGCTTTTGAACAATTCTACTTCAAGACATCATATCCTAGTAAAGGGACACTTGTTAAAAGAAAGCATAGTAATACAGATTACAACTCGGTACAGACCAGATCACATCTATTACATACCAAACTATGTATTGACCCTTTGCACTTGCGTCACCAAGTCACGTGCAAAGGGTCAATATTGCTGGTGATAAATAWCTAGACATGTATTTATACCCAAGAAATAGTAAATAGATTTTAAGTATCAGGTATATATCAAGTCATTACCAAGTATGTACATAGTAAATACCAAAGAGTACCTGGTACATACCAGGTAATTAGCAATGTACMCAGTAAGAACCAGGTACTCTGTAACTATCAGGTACATACTCTGTAAGTGTAATTACCAGTTTAGGTTTAGGTAGGTATTTCTGTATGTTTGTTTGTTACAACTTAAAGATAGTGCTGAAACGTGATTGTCTTTTAAGCTGAAATTAAATGTGGTGGTAGCTGAGAGTGATGTCTACCAGATTCTAAACAAAAAAMAAAMAAACTCCAAGACGGCCACCAAAGCTAAATTCACTGGGCAACAATTCAGCTACTGGTATGCTTTTTACATATTGAGATGAAATTTGGTCTGGTGGAATTGTTGCTTTATATTAGCTCAGTGATTTAGAAAAGTTGTTTTTTTCTTCACACACTGATAGRTTCCCTCTWCATTAGATAATACGGCTGCATGACAGATATTTAATGTTTTTAGTCTAATTATCTTATACTGACTCATGTGATCYCCACCCCACATGACATGATTTGGAGGTGGCCAATCAGATACCAGGGGTGACAYGTGCTACCCTGACCACCGCTCTGGCTCTGCCCCTACAACCAAATAAATTATAAAAATGTAATAGAATAAAGGTGTGTACTCACTGACAGCGCTTGCCGATGTAGCCTGAAGGACATGCACATGTGTAAGTGTCCACCGCTTTTACACAGTTTCCCCCGTTCATACAGCTGAACTGCAGGCAGTTATCCACCTCATCTTGACAGTTCTTCCCTTTGTATCCAGGCTCGCAGTCACACTGGTACTCTGCCAGGAGGTCTTTACATGTTCCATAGACACAGGGAGCTGARAAACATTCATTTATCTCTGTTTCACACAGCTTCCCCTCCCATCCTGGGCTGCAGCTGCAGTTAAACTCATTAAACTGGTCCTGACACGTGCCCTGGTTAAGACAAGGGTCGGAATCACAAACTGGGGCACCTTGGCATCCAATGATTGGTTCATGTCCACTGAGTCTAGAGAACTGGCTCGCCTGGGGGGCAGCTGGCACCTGTTTGAGAGGCAGGTAGACTCCTCCCACTCTCACCTCCCCGATACATCCAGTGTATTTCGTTGCCAGCCAGATTTCACTGTCATTAAGGAAGTTTAGGTTTCCACCAACAACAAAGCTCCTCCCAGCTTTCTGCCCGTCTACTGTGAGCTGCCATAATGAYACTGACAGCGAAGGGTCAGCCATGCTGATCTGGATGTGGTGCCATGCCCCATCTGCAATGGTTCTGTCACTTGTAAAGGCCAGCAGTTCTTTGCCAGGTCCACTGTCCAGCTTGATTAGCAGGCTAGAGTTGAGTATACCCAGGCAGAAGACCTGAGCTTTGCCTTCAGCTCGCAATAAGACCGCGTTCTCATCTCGTGTTCGTATGTCCATGGTGATGTTGGTCACAGGGTCCAGCAGGGAGCTGTTGGCTACATATCGAAGAGCGTTGTCCTGAAAAATGGCTTGTGTTAAACCTATGAGAGGGGAACATTTGAGCGTATTTATTGAAAAAGAATACAGCATGTAAATCACTATTCTGCCTCTCTTTAATCTTATTCATATCATATTATCAAGAAAAGGTTTAAATCTGAAAAAAACAAGAAAYTTGTTTTGGCCTGGCTTTTTTCAATCTGACTTGATAAAGATGTAAATAGTTGCTGAACTCACATTCATAGCCATTGTTTAGTTCCTCGCAGACTGCTCCATCAAAACAGGGTTTGTCGACACACCACAAGCGTGTTTCACACAGTGGGCCAGAGAAATTAATGGGGCAGGAACACCTGAAGTCATTCCAGGTGACTTGACATTCTCCATTATTAATACAGGGGTTGTCCTGCACACAGTTACAGAGACAGATTAAATAAAATGCTGCAAAATATTTCATCTGATGCAACCAAACTGATAGAAGCTACATAAATACAGTTTACACAGATTTAAAACCACATCAAGTAAAGTAGTCATAAAACTAATATTACAGCTAAAGCCAGTATGTTACTGGGCTGTAGCTGTTGGGGGAAGGTGGGTGAGCAGCATTCACAAACGAGTTCAAAATTCTTTGAAATGTTTGAGGGGTTCCTGGCTAACATTTATTTTTGCTGTTGTTTTTTTTTTTTTTAAGGTTCAAAAACTATAATATTTCGCCCAAAATAGTCACAGTGTCAAAACATTTCTTGTTTAGTTTTTGTAATTTTAGAGGGGTAGAGCTGTATTTTGACACCTGGACCAAAGCTTCTTGTGACAAAAACATCTGAGGCTACAGCCCTGAATATCTAGGTATAGAAATACCACAAATGATAAATAATAATTAGTAAAACTGGTCTAAATCTGTCTATCTTCCTGCTTTMAATTTTGCTCCAGTAGTCACACAAAACATTGGGGTGATTGAGGTGCAAAGAAAGTCAGCCTAAATGTTGACTTAAGTGCTCCTGAGCAGAGGCAGTTCTTAGTAAGATCCACACTGACGTTCTTTAAAATATATATACTTTAATCTATTCAATAGAGATTGTCCTAAAAGTGTTAAAACAAATAATTCTAAGAGTAATTGCAGTCTTTCTGATATAATTGTAGCTGTTCATCAAATTGTCTAACCATTCAATAAAAAGTACCATTAAATAGTACCCCTTCAGTCAAACATAATGATGATTCTTAAAAAATATCACTTGTTATTATAAGTATTACTACAACTGATTATTAAATTAAAATAGTTTATTTAATCCCCTAGAACTTTAATTCTCTTCTAATTTTCAACTCAAATTTAACATAAAAATGTTGCCTTGAAAGTGAATAAGTAATTAAATAAATAAACCAGGTAATGGCAGGTGCAGAAAACAGCAGCGTCCAAAATACATCAGAAACTCACCTAAATGAGCAAATTCTGTGAGATTCCATGTTTTATACTGGATTGCATTTTGTGTACCACAAATATTATTTAATGAAAATTGTTTATTTAATGCCCTAGAACTTTTAATTCTCAAGCATTTTATTTTTTTTTTCACTCAAATTAAACAAAGATAAAAATGTTGCCTTGAAAGTGAATAAGTAATTAAATAAACAAACCAGGTAATGRCAAGTCCAAAATACATCAGAAACTCACCTAAATGAGCAAATTCTGTGAGATTCCATGTTTTATACTGGATTTCATTTTGTGTTAAATCCATGATTCCAATTGCTATTTCCACATTGCAGAAATAGGGCYCTACATACTGTATCTCAGTCCTATTTTTATTTATTTTTTTACACACATGGAATTTTTTTCCACATACCCCCTGTAATATACTCCCGTACCCCAAGGGGTACATGTACCCCTGATTGGGAATCATTGGGTTTAAGCAATAGGATTGCAAGCTACCTTTTCAAAATGTTTTCAGGAATTGTCTGAATGCATGAAATAAAATATACTGTATAATTGTTTCAGTCAAAAATGTCAGCTATCTTTTTGTTTAAACTTCAGAACATTATTATTCCTCATATGATTGCAAAAATATTCATTTCTCTTATTCTTTCTAATATGCAGCCTAATAATCCAGAATTTTATTTTATTTATTTTTTTAAAAAGTAAACATTATTCAAAATAATTTCAATCAATCCTCATAAATGAGGAATTATTTTAAGTAATTCTAAAAAAAATATAAAACTGAAAAGTGGTGCATGTGTTTAATACCCAAAAATACTGGGTCATGTTTTACAGTAGATCCAGCATCAGGTCTCTTCAGATCTGTGATATTCTGCAGGTTTCATGTGATTTTCTGCTTCAACACACCTGAATGATTAACTTGTTGAAACCTGTTCATCATCAAATCAGGTGTTAGCTCAATGGATTGAATTCTGGGCTTTGGATCATTTCAGGACATGTAACTGTTTTTCATAAACCAGTGGAGTGTTGCTTCCAGCAGGGGGTTAGGGTCATTGTCCTGCTGGAAGGTGGACCTCCACCCAGGTCTAAACTCTCCTGTGAACTCTAAAATGTTCCTCTCCCTTTCTAATATTTGTTCCGTCCATCTTTCCTTTAACTCTGACAGCCCCTGCTGATGAAAACATCCCCACAGCATGATGCAGCCACCACCATGCAGGATAAGAGGTGGTAGATTTGCCTCAGACATGGTGTTGTCCTTAATGGTCTTAAAGCTAAAGTTTGATAGCATCTGACCACATTCACCACCTTTCACGTTTGGAGAAGGAATTCTAAACTGACTTTTTATTTTTAATCAATGTCTTTCCTCTGTCAGTCTTCCATAAAGCCCAGTTCTGTGCAGCTTATCGTGGTTTTTGGACAAACCCACACATGTTTGCAAGAAGAGCTGCTTTTTGATGGATGTTTCTCTGATTAATGCCCCTCTTGCTTACTGTGGGACATTTGGTAGATGGGCCCCTCTTGCCAGGTTTGCTGTGGTGACTGACATATTTTCATGTTCAAAAAGTGAATTTCAGGGAGCTCTGTTGGATGTTCAAGATTTAGGATGTTTTATTTAAAAACAAACCCTGATCTGTATTTCTCTACAGCTATGTCTGTGACTCATGTTGAGAGTTCCTTGGTCTTCATTCTGTCTCTTTCCACTGACAGGAGTTAAACTGGTGTTGATTCTGGGGGCTGTTCCAACAGATGAATATCATTGGGAACAGATTGATCTAATCTAATGTTAACAAATGATGTGGCTTTTGAGATTAAAGATGCAACTTCAAAACAAAGGGGGTGGATACATTTGCATTTTTTTCCAAATCAAACATCCATCCATTAACTTTACCTGTTTGACTTCATTTGAAACTATTTTTTCTTAATATTTGAAGTTTTTTTGTATAATTGCCATTTTTATCAAAATGAAAATATAATTCAATTGCAGGTTGTGAAACAAAACAAAGATTTTTAAGAGGGATGAATGTTTTTGCAGCCTGTTGTGTTTAGATGATTAACAGATCACAGGATATAAAACAGTTTTTACCTTGCATGTATTGTCACTGTGACATCCTTGCAGCACACTTTCTGAGTTCCCCAGATAAATCTCCAAGCCTTCTGTAACATTCCCAAAAATGACTTGTTTGTCATCCAGCCTGATGTCCTGCAGGCAGCCCTTGAAGTTTCCACCCCAGGCRTTCGTGTGCTTGCCTGCAGGAAGTCCTCCTACGAACACTTCATCTCCTGCCTCCACACTCACATTCCCTAAGGCGCGATTGTTCCCTGCTTTAGGAAAGACGACGTGTCCATAATTAACCTTTATGGTGACTAAATGATTATTCCCATCGGTGACTAACTTGGCTTCTGAAAGGATTGTGGTGTGAAAGCTGTAGATGGCAACAGTGCTTTCTTTCAGGTAGACGGTCAGGTAGGGCTTTCCTTCTCGACGGAACTGCAGGAGCAATCCATTACGTTTCAGGGAGCGCATTAAAAAGGAAAGAGTAAAGTTTTCTCCATGGCTGCTGGAGATGTTGAAGGAGGAATAACYGGTGGTGTTCTCGTGGCCAAATGTCCATGATTGGTATTCTGATTTGGGGAAAGAAAGAACAAAGTTATCAGTAACATTTTTTAACACATCAAACTTGTAAACATGAACAAGAAATTTAGAGAGTTGGTGATGCTGTGTGGCTACAGAACGGTGATGGCAGCTTCTTTCAAATGTAAACTCAGTTTCTCACTGGGCTGCAACAACAACATTCAGGAAAAAGTCTCCAAATTGTCTTGAAATCA
This sequence comes from Austrofundulus limnaeus, assembly GCF_001266775.1. Classification (NCBI taxonomy): domain Eukaryota; kingdom Metazoa; phylum Chordata; class Actinopteri; order Cyprinodontiformes; family Rivulidae; genus Austrofundulus; species Austrofundulus limnaeus. The sequence goes on along the minus strand of NW_013952855.1, from coordinate 378,267 downwards.
TCCAATCAGAAACCATCCAAGACCACATTGATAAAAAATGAATAAAATCAATGACTGTTATCTTCATATCAAATGTGTATTTTGGCCAGAGATGGGGACTCGTGACTCAGACTTAGACTTGAGTCGCACTTAAGTCCCTACTATTAGAGACTTGAGACTTGACTTGGACTCGTGGTTTGAGACTCGTGAACAATGCAAGTCTTTTCACTGCCCGGCTCACAATGCTCACTCCATGCTCCGCTCCCCCTCACCTGAGAATGGGAGGGGCCAGCGCCGTCCAGTGTTAATGATGCATCCCTTACATGATAAACAGAGCTTCAGCATGGCAGGCGTGTTGCAGTGCTGTCATTCATTATAAGCTTTTCTTACAGAGACTATTCAGTGCCATGACAAGAGACTGGCAAAATGCTAAGTGTGAAGTCCAAATCCAAATTTGTGTTTGTGATGACTTGTTTGTTTGTGTTGGATTCTGGTTCATCATCTTCACTGACATGCTTTTATGTCTTTAGAAAATATTTTTTCTGGTATTTTATTGTAAAATCAGCAGATTTTGGATTTGTACATTGTCAGTGTCAAGATTTAATTACAGTAATAACTGGTTAGTGTATTTCACAATAGATACATTTGGCCTTTGTGTGTTCTTATAAGAGCACAAGTGCAAAATACAGTTAACAATACTCTAAATGATTGATTGTTGTTATTTCAACCTTAACTTTATCTGTATTTTTAAAACAGTATTATGTCTTAATAGTATTATTAAAACAAAATACTTTGTTTTAATATTTGATTAAAATATAGTATTTTAGAATATAATCTTGTATAGTTAGAATACCTTTGATCAAACTGCCAGTTAAGTAATACATGCAACTTGGACTTTGGAGTTAAGGTTAAGAGAATTGAGACTTGACTTGAATTTTTGGTCAAAGACTTGGACTTGCAAAAAAAGACGCGCACATCTCTGATTTTGGCCAATTAAATCATATGTAGACTGCCAAAGTAATTACAGATTAAAAGGGGTGCAGTGGTAGCCTGGTAAAAACCAGCCTCTTGTTCTGCACTTTGCTTCATACAGAGGGTCTGGACCCTCAGCTACTGAGAAACCATTTCTTGCTGGAGRCGTGGACTCTGCTGAAGTTTAAAACAATTGGATCTGATTTTACCCAATCACTAATGTTTGGTCGTAATGTATGTAGAGCACCAGCTCGACTGTGAAGGAAGCTAAGCTAAGAAGCTAACAGAAAATTGTGTGCGCTGTAAATAACCATCCCGTACTGAGAGGAGAGAAGTACTGAGCCAAACGAGTTACTGTAGCTGTATTGAGTGCTGCAGGCTTTGTGAGACAAATTTAATTTAATTTGGAAGCCTTGTCAACACGGACAGAATGGCTTCACTCACTTCCTCTGCTGTCATTGCTAAACTACAGGCAGACTTAAAACAGAGCAGAAAATCGATGTCTAATAGAGTTGGAGTGGATGTGGGACATATAATAATGTACATGGCCTTGAAAACACTTCAAGCTGTGTGTGCAAATACAGTATAGGCTAGAATTTTCCAAAACTAGCTACATAAAACACAACAACATAGTTCTCTGCTCAGAAACACTGGATCTGAAAATCTGAAAACATACCCATTTTCTAAAAACTTTGTTGCAGCCCTTGAGTTGTTAATTGTTATTCTCTTTTACCAGGGAGGATAATTTGTTTTGTATTTCATCCACACAACATACTGTGCATTTGGAGCATTTTTATCTCATATTTATCTTTTAGGGGCTGGTGACTGTCCCAGCAGGAAATGAGCATGGAACAGCATGAAAAGCTTGTCAATCCATTACATCATCAAAGAAACCCAGGTTTTATTAACATATTAACTTCTGAAGAGTGTAACACAATAAGGCAGTGTTTCCCAAAGTTGGGGTCGGGACCCAAAGTGGGGTCCCGAAACATCAAGGTGGGGTTCCTGAAAAGATTTTCTGARTTAATTACATTTTTGCCTTAGTTGTTACAAAGGAGTGAGGTTAGTATATTTAAAATGGATAAATGTAGTATAAAAAATATTGTTACTGTGCCCATGTTTAGTTGACCTGATACAAATGTTTATCATCCAAAAATAGCTGGGGGCGCAGGTCTCTGCTACTGTTATTTTGTGGGTCAAAAGCTGAAAAGTTTGGGAACCACTGCACTTTGGTTCCCAAAGTTGGGCTTGGGACCCAATTATGAGTCATGGAGCACCTTGGATAATCTCCAGAAATCAATTTAAAGGGTAATAAAATAATTGCTGATGTAATATTTTCCCTATAATTATTACAAAAACACAAAATAACTATAAATAAATATTTATATTTGTGTACAAGCTGTTTAGATTGTCAAAAAGCCTGTGTTTTTAGGRTTAATAATGAAGTTTGTTTAYTCAGAMCAGTAATATTTGGGGTCACAAGTTTTTGCCATGGATATTTTGTGGGTCAGAATATAAAAAGTTTGGGAACCACTGCAATAAGGTACCTGTCATAGGTTTTAGAGCTAAACTAATTTTTAAACTCTTACATATTGGTAAATAAATTTTAAAGGTATATTCTGGCCATTTTTGAAGTGGCATTCTATCAAGTAGTTTTTAACAGTTAGTACCTTTTGGTGGTGACATCAGTTCTAAAGCATTGAAGATTAAAAAAACAGGGCCACTTATTATTGGATTTTYGCCAATATTTCAGGACTATAGAAAAACCTACCATATTTTAAAAAAATGTCACAACAGTGTGAAAGATTAGCTAATAATTAATCTCTACACTTTTGCAGGAGACAAAAGTTGAATGTGTCATTCTGCCGGATCTTGACTCAACTTTTGGACAAGACGTGCTGATCAGGTGGACTGATGCTGTATGACTGAAGTCATGGCTGATAAGATACTATTAATAACCATTAGACAGAACAACATTTCTAAAAGTACATTCAACATTGTCCTGATGCATCTCAGTAAATCAGGTAGAAAAAATCAAAAAGAAAAAATAAGTAGGTCCTCTGGATGGGTTCTTCTTTAGTGAAATGTTTCGTCTCTCCTCCAAGAGACTTCTTCAGTCTGGTGAGTTTCAGGTGAACTCAGCCTTATAAGCACTGCCTCCACATGGTGGACAAACAGGTCAGTCACATGCAAAAGAGGGCCATCGCTTAAGCGACCTACTTATTTTTTTCTTTTTGATTCATTCAACATTACTGACTCTGAATTAGTTTGTGTGTATTTACTGGATTGTACTGAACAACCGTAATTAATTTATATACAAATCAAATATTTTTACATGTAGAATAAAACAAAACTTTAAACAGCTAATTGTATCTTTACCTTTTTCACATTTTTCTCCGTAGTAAGGCCGATGACAGTCACAGCTAGCTCGAACCCACATGTCCATACATTTTCCACGACCCAAACAATCCTCATCAGAGCACCAGTCTGTTTTGGAACATCCAAGTTCTAAGCCCTTATACTCCTCTCTGATAAGGTCTTGAGGCAGCAGCAGTGTGTGGTCGACTTTCAGATCTTCCATGCAGCCAATAAATCCCTTACCACTGGATAATTGGGTGGAATATTCCGGAGGTGCTCCTCCGATATAAAGCTGCTGAAAGGAGCTGGGCTGAAGAAAAACCAAATGGTTGTGACCTTCGTTCCTTACTTGGCATCCTTCCTCACAATGAGGTCCTTCGACAGTCAGAACCAGCCTCTCATCCATGGCCACAGTCACCTGGTACCACTCTCCATTGGTGACTGGACCTGGGTAAACCGCCTGTAGCATCTTCCCTGACTTTATCCTGGCCAGGAGGGAGCCGTCAACAAGCTCCAGTGAGACAAAGCTGTCCCTGCTGCCCCGGTAGTACAGCACCATGTCTGGTAAAGTACTCCTGAAACGAAGCTGCATGTGGAGTCCGTGACTTTTACCGCTGACCTCTCGTTTTGTCCTGTTCTTGATGATGGGCAGCTGCATGTGTACATAGCCCTCCATGTTGAAGGAAAAAGTGGTGGAGGTGTTGCAGCGCTCTCCGGTCCAGCCAGGTGTACACAAGCAGTGGTAGCTGTGCTCATCGTCACTGGTCAGAATGGGAGCGCAGCTCGCCTCATGCTGGCACCGGTGCTGCCGGCAGCCAGCCAGCCTGATGTCACAGTTGCGTCCACCCCAGGGTTCCTGACCTCGTTCTGGCACGGGGCAGTGACACCTGTAAGAGTTGGCAGCATCCTCGCACGTCGCTCCGTTCTGGCAAGGATCGCTGTCACACTCGTTGAGGTCCACCTCACAGTGCACACCTTAATGGAAAAACACAGACATTTAGATGTCTTACCCATGCTTTTATCCCACAGGAAACCTCCAGTTAGATTTTACAGATCAAAGCCAAATGTGTTCTGATCTAACTGAAAGAAAAACGGGGAGCTGATGGGAATCCAGCATGTCAGTCTACATGAAATGACTTAATTTGCTACAAAGCCCACAAGATGAATCAGAGCTTTTTATTGAGGCAGAGCACGAGTTTTCAACATAATCTGTCCTCAAGGAAACAACTCGAGATAATTAACAGTAAGACATCAATATCTTTTCAAACCTAATATTATAGCTACCAAAAGGAGCTTTTTTCCACAGTGTTCATGTGTGTCTGTTATCAAAATATGTCCTGAACAACATGCTTCAAGATGTTCACCACAACAAACCGACCTTACAAACACAGAAAAATCAGTTTAATGTGATTCCACTGTATGTACAGATTGTTCTAAAATTAAATCTACAAAGATATGAGTCATTTACAACACATGTTCTGAGCACAAGATTTGTTTTAAACTTAGTGACTAACTACTGGAAGTCAGTTTTCTGTGTCTGTTAGCAAAATATTTCATCAACTACTGAAAGGATTTTATTGAAACTTCCAGAAAATAATCAAGCAATGTAGTTCTACAACTGATTAACTTTTGAAGTCAATCCTGATGGCCACCACAGCTAGTTAACATMAGTTAGTCCATGTAATGAATATTGTGTTAAAAGTTGATGTGGTAGAAGCTGAGATTCATTCACAACACTCTGAGTGTGAGTTCTTGTAGTATTGCGCAAGACTGAATTATTTTCAAGGTTTGACTAAAGTGTCTACACTCTGTCATTCATTATAATAAAATAATCTTCATCTAAAACTCTGTCATAAAATAAATTAAATCAGCATGTTTCAAATGATTATGCTAATTGGACATAGTAATTGAGCTGTGGAAGTTGGTCAGAGAACCTGGTCCAGACCCAAGAGCAGAGATTCTGGTCCTGGTCCTCGAGGATCAGTATCTGGCATGTTTTACTTGTCCGTGCTTCAACACACCTGATTCAGTAGTTGAAATTATATCTTCATGTTTTGATTTTGAATCATGTGTTTTGGAGCAGAGGAAGCACTAAACATGGAGGATAGTGGCCCTCGAGGACCAGGAATGAGGATCTTCTTTCCGGCTGTGAGAAGCTCCTCATCAACCGTGTTCAGCATTAAGTCCCGGCAGCAGCAGGAGTCAACATGCATTAACATAGTCCTGTAAAATAAAGCTGCTCATCATGTCAGTGCTTAGACTCTAACCTCAGAAAGAAAACCCCACACTTTTCTTACATGGCTTTAAAGTTACAATGTTCAAAAGATCTGATCCGAAAACAAATTATTTGAACTGAAAGAGCTTTAAAAAAGTTTCAAATTACACCAGAATCATGAAAAATCTGTAGCGTAAGAAAATTCAAAATATTTAATCATTATTATGTATTAGAATTATATTGAGTTACAATTGTACACTTGAAAAAGTTATCATTACTCACAATATTTGGACAAACTTTTAAATATTCTTTGGAAGTTTCTACAAAACTTTCATCAAATGTTTTTGATGAATGTTCAACGGTTTTTCAGTGGTTAGAATAATATTAGTTTTTTTTATACATAAATACAGTGTAATAAACCTTTAACTATCCCAAAGATAAGTTTGTTATGGCAAAAAACAATACTAACATTTTTCTCATTTTGCAGGTGCTAAAATGAGCTGATGAATCAAATTGGTGGATTTTTGGCGGCACGATGGCTCAGTGGTTAGCACCGACGCCTCACAGCAAGAAGGTCCTGGGTTCGATCCCCGGTTCGGACCTGGGGTCTTTCTGTGCGGAGTTTGCATGTTCTC
>NW_013952855.1:358322-371333 GCF_001266775.1 Austrofundulus limnaeus | reverse complement strand
ACCTTAAAATAACCCGTACATTTAAAATGAATATAAAGAAAAGCATTCTGGCTTATAAAAAAAACCCACATTTTGGGTTACAGGTTGTAACTGCTGCTGCTGCTGCAAAGTCCTTTTTCTACTTTGTAATTGATTAATTGCAGGCATGGCGGAATGCCAGTTATTCAAAAGTGCCCAAAATCAGTCAATTCAAATTTGTTGAACATTTAATCAGTCTATAACTATTTATGACTAATGCTGATTCTCATTACTCCAACAAGTTACATAAGTTATTTTTTTCTTCTTTTCTGAGTTGTAGGTGTCATTGGCCCTGCCAGGAAGGACAAAACTATGGATTTGAACTTATTGCACAATAAAAAAATCTTTTTGCAATATCAGAGAGCCTAACATAAATTTCACAAAGGTCTGAGATGAATAGCAGGTACTTGACCGTTATAGATCAAGTACCTGCAGTTCTGCTGCTGCAAATGTTTGTTCAGTTCGACAGACTCTCACTGGTCCTGAGGTGCACACCTGTTAGCCAGGTGTGTATGAAGAGGATGCCAGAAGAGAATGTGAGGAGAGAGTAAAATGTGAATTTATCACAACTTGATATTGTCATCTCAGTAATAAACAATGAMATCAAACGTCACAAGTTTCTCAATAATGGAATCACAGATTGCAGTGGAGTCAGCTGTGAAAACAACACACCTACTCTAACCTCAAAGGTGACAGCACACACATTTTTTGATGGCACTATCACAATGAAGAGTTACACACCCTACCTGTCAGGCAGTGTGGCCCCCAGCAGAAGCACAGCAGCAGCATCAGCCACCTTCCCTTCATGATGCCTAAAGACAACTGTATTCCTCACAAAGTGTGACACAGCAGAGTCCTCTCCCACTCGTCTTCCTCCACTCTGTACCAGGCAGGCAGAAGTGATTACAAGGCAGCCCTGCCCATCTTGTCTCTGCCTCCTTCTCTGCCCCTCCCTGAAACAGTTCCTCCCTCCCTCTCACCCGCTGCACCTCGCCTGTCAGCAGCTCAGCCCTGGCAGAGCGGTAAGCTTCCATCTGGCTCCTGTCAGTAGATACTGTAAGAGGAGTGCAGGCCTGCAGTCCTGCCTCTGCTCCATGAGCTGGTTTACAGCAGGCCACAAGCAGCAGGAGCTGTTAGAGAGAGCCAGCAGGAGGTGCTGCAGGTTCAGACTGGGCTGTGCCAGTCCTGAGAGAAGCTGGACTGAGTCTCTGAGCCAGAAAGGCATTATATGAAGGATTTATTATCATCACCCCTAAACAAAGACAAAAGTGAGAATGATGTCTGATATCTTTAATAAAATATCTCATGAATCAATTTGAAACTCTCAAAAAGTCATGACTGTATACAACTGATGGACTTTTAGTGTAAACCAAACTCCACTGCAGATAAGATACTTGAGCAAAAACAAAAATGGACAAAACAAAGTGAATTCTACAGATACGGACCTTAAATTTACTGTGATAGTAACTGTGTCATCAAAGGGATGATCTGACATGAAGAGGAATTTAGAGCAGTGATTCCCAAAGTTGGGGTCAGGACCTAAAGTGGGGTCCTGAAACATCAAGGTGGGGTCCTGAAAAGATTTTCTAAATTACTTACATTTTTGCCTTAGTTGCCTAAAATGTATAAATATAGAATAATAAATATTGTTACTATGCCCATGTTTAGTTGACCTGATACAAATGTTTATCATCCAAAAATAGTTGTGGGCACATGTCTCTACTGTTATTTTGTGGGTCAACAGCTGAAAAGTTTGGGAACCACTGCACTTCATAAATCAATGTAAAGTGTAATAAAATAATTGGTGATGTAATATTTTCCCTATAATTATTACAAAAACACAAAATAARTATAAATAAGTATTTATATTTGTGYAGCCTTTGTTTTTAGGGTTATTAACAAATTTTGTGTACTCAGACCAGTAATATTTGGGGTCACAAATTTTTGCYATGAATATTTTGTGGGTCAGAAGATAAAAACTTTGTGAACCACTGATTTAGAGCAACAAGGAGGTCATTCCCACTGCCAACTCGTCACAGGGTAAACCCCTCGCATCAGTTATTGACGAGACGAGAACAAGGAGGAGGAGCCCGTTGTMATATTTTTGAAAAGTGTTGACAATGCCTGACCAGCCGGTTTGGATGTTATCAGCCCATTAATTGGACATTATTAGCGGTTATCAGTCCCATAGAATGGCTTCAGACTGTCCCGACAGTGCCCCTTAGTGGGTAACCAGTGTCATATATGTTGGAATGCAACAATCCACTACCTCCAGAGTCCGGTCWACTTTATCGTAGCCCATGTCATTTTCTCTAAAATTAACCTTAGTGGTTTTATGCCTCATATTAACAAGATTGCATAAAAACCTTAGTGTTTTCAGGGTAAGGTTAACCCTCATACTAACCAGCTGACAGTCTGAAGTCATTCTATAGGACGGAGAACCCACTACGCGGCACAGTCGGGACAGTCTGAAGTCAGTCTGAAACCATTCTATGGGACTGATAACGGCTAATAACGTCCATTTAATGGATGATAACATCCGAAGCGGGTGGCATGACAACTAACAGTCCCAAACCCTAAACTTAACTTCTGTTACCCCTAGACATCCTATCCCTGACCTTACTGCCTAATATTAACCAGTAATCCTGATCTCTAATATTAACCACGGACCCCAACCCAAAGACCCTATGTGGTGCGAACTTGGAAAAGCCCTGTGCGTCAGTAACTGACGCAGGGGGGTTACCCGACACGTCAAAACTGGACCAGAGGGAACCTGGACAAGTGTCAATATGTGACGAGTCAGGAGTGAGAATGAATAATAGAGGTAGASAATCTCATCTGAAACACACAAGCTATCTAATGTTACTGAGACAAGACAGTAGTTTTACATACGATTTCTTCAGTCTTTATCTGTTGTAGTAACAAGCATTAAACACTTTACCAGCAGAACACCAGAGGGATAACCTGGAAGAGGTCTTTGTTTTGTTTTTGTTTTGCTCACACTGTTTTGGRTCGTCTTCGTCTTCATTAGACTTTAATTAGGTTCTTAAACAGATTTACTCTAATCTTACTCCCCCCTGAAATTTTCTGAAGAGACCTTCATTTAATGGCCATGATGGATTCCTGACATATGGCTCAGTTTATTGGCTTTGTGTTGTTTGCGATGTCCCTTCATACCATATGTGCCCACCCTGCCCCGCCCCCACCACACACACACACACACACACACACACACACACACACACACACACACACACACACAACTGCTGATGCCTGCACATTTAACGCTCACAACTGTGTTGGTAAATTAACCTCGTACTTTGTTTAGGACAGCTGGTGGCCTGATTTTACTGTTTCAAGGTCGCTGTTTAGTGCAAGTCCTCCTGTTTTGACTGATGCAGTGACAAGTTTATTCCAATGGGGAATTAATACCTTGGCTAGCCATGAGGAATAATCAGCAGGGAGAGGACTAATCCTTTCTTGCTTGGTCAATATGGAGGTTGTGAGACCTGCCATCAAGGTTATCTTCTAAACATTTTTACTGTGGAGGTCTGACTTAGCCCAGTTCAGGTCCCTTCATCTTAGGCATTTAGAGCCCCACAAAAGGAAGGTACCTTGCTGAAACAGTTCAGAAGAGGCCTTTAAAAGGCAAACAGTTATCTTTACAGTTATGGGCCCATTGCCCTTTAACAACAGCCCTTTAACAGAGAAAGTCCATCCATCTTGTTCCACTCATCAGTGCTTAGGTCATGGAGCCAACAAGCCCACGAGGGAAACCTAGACACCCCGCCCACCTCCCTGGCTTTTTCTGGGGGATCCTGAGGCCTTCCTAGATGATTCTGATTGTTTTACCTCAAAAGCTGGACTCAGCAACACCTACAAAGGAAGTTCATTCAGTTGCTTGTCTTAGTGATGTTTTTTTCAGATGTGATCCACATTTCATGACCATGAGTGAAGGTTATAACATAGTTAGACTAGTGGTTATTGATTGTTTTTGCTGCAAAGGTCCATAGCAACACTCCAATTACAGCAGATGAAGTCCTGATCTTTCAGTCCATCTCTCACTCCACTCTGTGTTGAACAAAACTCCCAGATATTTGAACTCCTACACTTGAGGCAGAGACTCGTGCACGACCAGTCAACCTTTCAGCATGTTCTAGTTAAGAACCATGGCCAGACATGGAGGAACTGACACTTATACCATCTGTGAACCACCTCAGCAAACACTGGAAGTATGGTTTAAAGACGCCAACAAAACCACATCATCTGCCAAAAGCAGAGACAAGACAACGAGCTTTCCAAACCCGACACCATCCACCCCATGAAGACAATGAAGTTCTATCCATGAACACCAAATACAGAAATAAATATATTTGTGACTTTGTGCCCAGAATGTGAAGACAGCCCTTGCTTTGATTATAAAGGAATTGGTTAGCCTTAAAAGGAGAATCTGGTACCCTAGACTCTATCAGCACCCMCACACAATGCCTTGAAGAATATCATTATTAACCTTCTAGAGTGATTTGGGGAGTCATCCTGGAACCGGAAGGTTGCCGGTTCAATCCCCGTCCAGTCGACTCAGTCGTTGTGTCCTTGGGCAAGACACCTTACCCACCTTGCCTACTGATGGTGGTCAGAGGGTCCGGTGGCACCTGTGTATGGCAGCCTCGCCTCTGTCAGTGTGCCCCAGGGCAGCTGTGGCTGCAATATAGTTTGCCGTCATCACTGTGTGAATGTGTGTGTGAAGCATTTTGAGTGTCCTGGATGGATAGAAAGGCGCTATATAAGTACAGTCCATTTACCATTTACTTCTCAAGATCTGCAAAACACACGTAGACTGGGGAGTCAAAGTTTCCGTTTACAATCTTGGCAAAGGAAAAGATTTGATCCACTGTTCCGTGACCAGGATGAAAGCCACACTAGTCCTTCTGTGTCCGAGGTCCAACAGTCAGTCAGAACTTCTCACTTCTCACTTCAAGGAGAAGTTCAGAACTTCCTTGAAAACTGGGACACCCTTTTAGGTCCCACTTTATACATATGAGGACCACCACCCTAAACTAAAGGTGTTGTCCAGGTCCTCTGTGTGTTTCAACCATGACAGTCTCACGACCCGAGAAGTCTTCAGCATCTCAGTGCAGCATGATGGGATCCTCAAAGTATTCTTTCAACCATGAGACAATATCACCAGTGTGGGGCTGCAGCTCCCTACCCAAACCAAGCAAAACCTACAGGAAGTCTTGGTTTATTTACATAGTAATTTTAATTGCTGTATGTTTGGCCCCTCAGCTGTTGACCCATAGTAACTGTGGTCCCCAGAGCAATTTAGGTGAATGGCCCTGCCTTATTTGTTGAAAGTGTATGAAAATAAATTKAACCTTTTTTATATAAAACAATACCTTAAAAATGCTCTAAAGATCTTTGAGTCATACAAATAAATTTTCCTCATAATGAGATTTATCATGATAAATCTAAAAATAAATTCTTAACTGGAGAGTCATGTGTTTTACTTAAAAAGCACCCAGTCACAATGTCTGAAAAGGCAGAGCAGCTTGAGGTCAATGTGTTGTGAGGAGGTAAGATTAAAAGAGCAGAAAATGTAAATCCTTCTACCTTTGAAGCCATCTGGACACACACATCGGTAGGAGTTGACCTGATCCTGACAGCGTCCTCCATGCTGACATGGAGCAGACTCACACTCGTCCACATTAACGGAGCAGTTTTCTCCTGGAAGATGACGTGATCAGGCTCAGAGACAACGCATGAAGAAACTGAGATGCACCAATACCAAATCTTTTTCAAACTAAGTGAAAGTAGTTACAGTTTAGTATTTGCCAAAACAGAATACTAAAAGGAGGAAATGATGTTACACTTTTTACAATTACTCTGAAAACAGATATGGAAATCAGAGGATCTTGTATTAAACTCCACAAAAGGAGCAACCCTTTGAGCTCGGTGTTGTTTTTTAATGTTTTATTAAACTGCTTGTGTTGAAAGTTAGATTTTGTCCAATCTTGTAAACATTGCTGAGCACAAACTTTATTCTGTCACCATCTTTCTCTGTGAAATACAAAACTTCTGTTTTCCTCCTCTTCCAGTGTTTATTGATGGTTTGCAGCAGAACTACCTCCATATGGCTGACTGCTCGTCCTCTATCATCTGACTGCTCAGCTAAGAAGTAAACATCAATCTGCCATGAATCTGTATTGAGTACTGTGGTACTGGAACACTTTTCTAAGTACAAGTATGAGTACATACACACACTATCAGAATGATCCTCTGTATTGGAATTAGTAGTGGGTCAGCCGTAAAAGCAAGAGTTTTGTTTCAGATATGGAACGTACCTGTAAATCCAGGCAGGCAGTGGCAGATGAAACCAGCTGCTGCTTCATAAGTGAAACTGAGTGTGCTGAGCTCAGGGAGCGTCTGGTAGTTCAGAACATCTGACATCTGGAAACACTCACCACCGTTTTCACAGGGGTGATGCTCACACTCATCTATATCCACCTGGCAGTTTTCTCCTTCGTAACCTGAATACACATATGTTTATCCATCAATATCAAGCCCATTCATCAGATTTCAGTTCTGCTCAGTAACCAGAATTACAGCTTTCTTAGTTTTATGTAAATACGTACACATATACATATATAAACTCACAATTTGGGCTAATTTCTGAGAAGGAAAATCATAAAAATCACAGGTTTATACTTTTTCCTTCTTTTGAAAGTGGTTATTCGTGACTAGAAAATGTATTAATTTTTAATTATACTTAGTTGTTAAAACTTAATTAATTCTAAAATGTATCTCCTGCACCTTTCTGATTTCAAAGTGTTCAGCTCATATGGGTGCTGTGACCTTATGTTTTTCTAACTTAAACTGTATCTAAATATTTGTTTATTTGTTTATTTATTTATTTAGGCAGGTTATCTCATCAAGACATGTAGTTTAATTTACAAGAGAGACCGGTGACACACATACGACATCAATTTAACTTTATTTACAAATATTTTCATATGGAGATTTCTTCAATTCATTCAAAAAGATTTCTCTTTCTGAAAAATGTTTCAACATATTTGTTCTGTTTTTGTCTTCTTATTCTACTTTTACTTTTAAGCCATTGCTCTGCTTCTTTTAGCTAGCTTAAAGCTAGCTTTTAGCTGGCCTTTAGATATTTCTAGGTATTTTGTCACTATGTTTAGTTGTTGTACTTCTACAACTCCAACAATCCACCAGCATAGATGTCCAGAAGGTTTGGTGCATTTGGAGAGGCATAAATATAATGTTTATTTGTCACTATAAGCCTGAACCTTTGGGCCACACAACGATGTGTTTGCAGCACATTTAGTGAGAAAATGTGGAGTACCTGCCCAGCAGGAGCACTGGTACTGGTTGACTCCCTCCATGCAGGTGGCTCCATGCTGGCAGGGGTTAGATGCACATTCAGGAATGTCCTCCTCACAGTGGTCCCCAACAAAGCCAGTACCCTCACAGTCACACTCATAGCTAGAAAAAAAAGCAAACACACAAACAGTTCATCTCACCTGTGCACATGACAGTGCACTTCTTTGTGTATTTTCACTTTGTCCAAAAATAAATAAAGAGTAGACTACAGTCCATGACAAATATTCACGACTAACCACTTGCAATGCCAGCATTCAGCCAGCGATGCCAGCTTCACATTACAAGTGGTTTGTCAACAGAATGTGGGCCAGGTCTGGCAATGATGACAAAGAGTTTAGGACAGCATGCCACAGCTGGCCCAATTGTGGTTGKATTTATGTGGTGCTGGCCCATGCATGGACCACCTTTGGCAAAGCCACATCTTGGCCATGAAAGGGCCGTCATTCGTTGCAGTATCAGCACTGGGTGTTAGTGTGTGTGTGTGTGGGTCAGAAGTGGACCAGACAAATTTTGGTATGTGGGACAGTTATTAAACAACAGAAGAGCCAGGATTAAAAGGTTTCACTTCATGTAGACAAACATCAATAAGACACCTAAATCAACAACATTTTATGAACTAGGACTTAACTTCTGCTGTTTAAGAAAACAATTTTATCATGATGTAACTATTAACGGAAAACTAACAGAAACCAGTCCAACACAAGATGTTCAAACAAATAGATTTGACAATATTATTGCCCACCTGTGTTTTCTGTCATAGCAAAATATTTCATAAAACACTGCTAGAATTTTGCTTCAACTTTCAGAGGCAAACAATAGATGCTCCTCAACTCCTATTTATCTTTTAGAATCAACTCAGTTCAAAATGACAACCACAGCTGAGCAAAGTTAGCTAACACCAAATGTCTGTAACTCAGTCAGTTTTACATTTATGTGAGATCTCTTTAAAAAATAAACTTTACCATTAACTAATCGGCTAAGTACTAAACTGCATAGAATGTCTGGTTAAAACTTAGCCTTTAACCTTTGAAGTTAATCCTGTTTGTCTGTTAGTAAACATAGATTGTAAAAAAAACCTTTTAGAAAGTAATTATTCATTTTCAATAATCAGGTACTGTACAGTATGTAAGTACGTGGGCTGTCTCTCCAAGTAAAGTAAAATCCTCCTATGTTAGTAGAGCGCCATTTTCTTTCCAGTTTTCTAGATGCTTGTTTTAAAGAACGTAGCTCTGAATTAATCCAAGGAGTCGGCTTCCTCTGATTGATTACTTTCTTTTTCAGAGGAGCAATTTCATCAAGAGAGGTTTGCATTAAAAGTTGTTTTATTATCAATAAGATCATCTAAGTTACTTCTCTATGTTACAATACTCTGTAAGACAGAGGAACATAAAATTGGAAGAGATTCTTTAAATTTGGTTACAGCGTTCTCTGATAAACATCTACTATAATGAAATTTACTCTCAATAGCTGAGTAGTCAGCTAATGTAAACTCAAAGGTTATATAAAAATGGTCAGAGAGAACAGGATTGTGAGGATGCATTAAGTTCTTATTCTTTATTCCATACATCAGAACCAGATCAAGAGTGTGATGAAGGGAGTGAGTAGGTCTGTGGACATTTTGAGTAAAACCAATTGGCTCAATTAGATTAGWAAAAGCTATATTTAAGCTATAATTTTTAACATCTATGTTTAAAAAAGCCTTACATAAAGCTTCATCTTTAATAGAAAACAAGACCAATCCCAGGTTTCTGTTCAGTACTGTAGCCAGACTAAGGAAAAGTCCTATCTCTGTTGAGCCATGTATCCCTTTAACTGAGATTAGATATAGGTCTATAGTTGGCCAAAACTCCTAAATCAAGATTGGGTTTCTCAAGTAAAGGTTTAATTACAGCAGCCTTAAAGCTCTGTGGCACATAACCATTCAAATAGACAAACTAGATACAGCATTGCAGTAACATAATGACCCCTGCACTCACGAATGTACCAGAACTCAGAAGTCTTTATTCCTAATAAATGTCATGCTACTAGCTGCATCCCAAAATTGTAGTGGCTTGGGTGGGGGGCTTTTTTTCATTGGTTGACCTGATGGAGAGCCCCTCATCAGAACTAAACAACCAAAAAAAAATCTGAAGCTCCTATGCTTAATAGTTTTTGAGCAATAACCATTTTTATATGTCCATACACCCCTTTTTCAGATAAATTGGGGGTCCGAGGGGGTGGGGGCAGAGCTTCATCAGAGCTAAACAACTAAAAAAATCTGAAGCTCCTACGTTGAACAGTTTCTGAGTTATCAGCATTTTTGCATGTCCAGACACCCCCTCTTTGAAAGGAGCCCCCTCCTCAAATATGGAGTCTATCGTAAAATAATTGGCTGGCGCAGTGTAGGTCAGACTCATCTACAGCCCTGCCAAATTTCATGTTGATTGGTGCAGCTGTTTTTGTGCTATGGTTGACCAAAAATCACTGAACAAAAAAAAAAAAAACAGTACGAAAACGGCATAATCATAATAATAATATTATCTATAAAAATCTCATGAAGTCATCACTACTTAAGGTCAGGGTTTAGAGCTAATCATAGCACAGAAACTGCACTGATGAAACTTACTAATGTTATTCTCATGGCCTTAGACAGTGGACTTGTGTCCATACTTGTGCTAAATAAATAAACTGATCATAAATGTAGTGCTGAATTTTCAGACAAAAATTCATTTAAAACATAGTTCAACAAGACTGAACAACAAGGTGACACACAGAGAGGAACCATCATGGGGAAGAAACACAAAATAAGCTGCAAAAACAACCAGACAGAGAAGGTTCTCTGTTGCTGACACAAGTGATACAGTAAGATGAAGCACTGTTCAGATGCTCAGATTCCTCACTGAGGCCTGTAAACCTGACTGACTGAACTTATCTCCTGTTCTAAAGTTCTGCAAACACATTCACTGGTCAGAACCTGTAAGACAAACAATCTAAACGTTGACTAATTTCTTATTAGGTAAATGCATCCACGTGAAACATTAACATTCATTTTTAATAATTTAATTAATATTTTTAATATTATTTTTAATATTAAAAATTGCTAAGTACTGATTAAATGTTCAACAATGTGAAAGTCTTAATACCAAGGACTCTGTCAAAACAAATTTATCTTTTACACAGAAAAGTGAAAAGGAAAAATGAATGTAGGTCAGAGGTCATACAGGCAGGGGCATGTCTAGAGCCAGGGGTACACACTGTWGAAGGGTGGCACAGAAAAATTGCTATTTTATCTAAATTCCCTGCAGTCTTGGTTTGCAATGAACAGCACGCCAAAATTTTGAATAATTAAAGTTTTTATTTACCCAAATAGAACACATGCTACAACACGTTAGAACTATGCAGTCGATTCAAAATCTGGGACATACAGAAGACAAATAGAAATATGGATAATATTTATAATACATCCAGAACAGTGACAGCTGCATATAAAATTGCATTGTACTGTGTATTGTATTGTGTATTGTATTTAAGGAAAAATTTGGGTTATCTGTACTTTTATTGAGTAATTATTTTTCTGATGACATTTTACTCCTGCTTACATTTTCACATAATTATCTGTCCTTTATACTCTTTACAATTTTTAAAAGGTAAGTAGAAACTTGTTACTCCTAATTAATTTTCCTGTTTTCATTCAGGCTTCTTATTGTCAAAAAATTAATTAAAACCTATCCAGATATATGGGGCCTCCTGGATAGAGTGAATTAAAAGAGATGTAAAATAAATCATTTTAACACCCTATTGGTTGTTAGTGATCCATCACATCTGCACGACACAAATCACGTCACACTCCAGCAGAACACAGCAGATGTATGTAGCCGAGTATGACGATGACTGAGGCAGAGATACATTCTGCTGAAACAGGAAGTGTACGAGTACATCTCAAATTTTTCAACAAAAACTTTTTCATGTAAGGTTTTAGTCAATTTAAAGGCCATAGTGACTAAACATTATTGAAATGTTTTTTGGGGAGGGACCTTCCAATAAATGTCATTTCATTCTAACAGCTCACTTTTACTCAATACTTTTGAATACTATGAATAATTAAGTATGTTTTATATTAAATATTTACTTTTGATAATTAAGTAAGGTAAATGTCATATACTTTAAGACTTATTCAAGTAATATTTTTTAGAGAGGACTTCGAGAGGTAAAATGCTTTTCCATTTACTCAAGTATCACTTTAAGGCACTTAATACAACATTGTATATCTGTATACATCTGTTTTTGTGTGAACAAAGTGATTAACAGCTCTGGTGAGGGTGGCCAGGCAGGGTGGCCAATCAGATTTCAAGGGTGTAGTCACACCCCTGTATAAAGGGTGGGGGTGGGGGGTCCTTTATTCTAATCTACACAGATAATCAGTAACTCTTCTGGACAAACATAAACCTTCCCAGAATATAATATATAAATAATATTTAATTCTCAGAACAAASAGGGAAAATGTCTTTTCATATTTCTATTGAAAACTACATAAAACGTGGTTTTGATCCAGTGCTTCAGATAAAGGTGGCACAAGCCATCAGGTTTAGTTGAGTCTGCCTCAAACAGGAGTTCAAGGGTTTGGGACAGGATCTTGATTGGTGGATCAGGGCCTTGTGTGCAGTGAGGGTGTTTATCTTGAAGTTCCTCAGATATGGATCTAGTCAAAGGATTACCCATGAAGAGCAAAGCTGCTCAGTGTCAGTTTGAAGGGAGTGATCAGATTATTATTGATGAGATAAACTGAAGTGTAAACTGAACCAATCAGACTGATAACATCTACACTTCCAGCTACTTGAATCGGGATCACTGCTGTGCCGTGTATTCAGTGCACCTCCAACAGTCCAAACACTCATCATGATGACACTAAGTGGATTAATTCTTATCCCTGGTTATCTTTACAGTCTGCCCTGCTGCTTCARGCAGGCAGCACTGCAGAATGACAGGTTTCCTCACACAGCACAGCTTTTGTACTGTCTGTGGAATAACTAATGTTGATTTGCTGTGGCAGCCATCTTGAATCTGTTAACTCTAAAAATTTGTGGAAAAACATCTATGATCAGTTTCTGAGAGTTCCAATAAAGTCTGTTCAGTGGTTGCTTACATCCATTAGTTTTACACATTTATGCTTTTCAGGTCACAATGAGAGGCTGGGTATGGACAGGTTGTCCACCACAGTCCACCACAGTCCACCACAGTCCGTCACAGTCCTCCACAGTCCACCGCAGTCCACCACAGTCCTCCACAGTCCATCACAGTCCATCAGAGTCCATCACAATCCATCACAGTCCACCACAGTCCACCACAGTCCGTCACAGTCCTCCACAGTCCACCGCAGTCCACCACAGTCCTTCACAGTCCATCAGAGTCCATCACAATCCATCACAGTCCACCACAGTCCACCACAGTCCTCCACAGTCCATCATAGTCCATCAGAGTCCATCACAATCCATCACAGTTAACCACAGTCCACAAGTCCCCACAGAGATATAAAAGTAAACCTGTGTGTGTGTGTGTGTGTGTGTGTGTGTGTGTGTGTGTGTGTGTGTGTGTGTGTGTGTGTGTGTGTGTGTGTGT
>NW_013952855.1:354309-358227 GCF_001266775.1 Austrofundulus limnaeus | reverse complement strand
GTGTGTGTGTGTGTGTGTGTGTGTGTGTGTGTGTGTGTGTGTGTGTGTGTTATCTCACCTATTGACTCCATCGATGCACTTGCCTTCATTCAGACAGGGCGTACTTGCACATTCATCAATGTTGACCTCACAGTCTCGGCCTTGGAAACCAACGATGCACTCACATGAGTATGTTGCTATGTGGTCTTTACAGGTGGCACCGTTCTGACAGGGGAAGACCTCACACTCATTGATGTCCTCCTCACAGTTAATACCTGCCGGGATGCAGAGACAGGAGKGCTGTAGTCCGCAGCACTAGGTAGGCAGGACACTAAATAATATAATTCAGACTAAAGCATCATGCTGTTTCTGATGTGGACTTATTGTGATGCGGTGGGAGTGAAGGTGTTTTACAGGATGTCTGATATCAGCCTGTATCCTGATTGTTTTCACATAAAATACTAGAAAAAAATTGAAAAAAATGTGAATGATGAGTGCTGAAAGACTTTCCTAAACTTTACTAGTGAAGCTAAACCTACTGTTTAAGATACAAAAGCAGAACACAAGCTAAAATTAGCAAAACTGTAGTCAAATGTATCAAAAAGTCAAACAAACATACTGATGCTGTTTTTCTATGAAGGGGAAAATACAAGTTGAAAAATACTGAAAAGTATTATAGCTACAAAAATTTGCTGAATGAACTCAATGTTTTGAAATATGAATGATTAAAATACCACAAAGTATTCAGAGACAGAGGCATTGCAAAAATGTTTGGAAAAAACAACAAAATAAGATTGTTAAGGCTGAATCTGTATCTAAGCAGCATGAATAAAAGTTTTATACTGAAGGTATTAAAAAAACAAATATATCAAAAAGGACTAACCCTTAAACTGCTGTCTAATTATATATTAAACATTTAAATGTAGACTTATAACTTTGGAACACTGTTTTTGGAGACAGATTGCTGATTAGCTTGTGTTCATTTTTTGGGGGAAACTGAGTATAAATAAATTATAACAACTGGGTATTAAGTTTAACTTTGTAATGAAACCAGTCCAGTTACAACAAACTAATTGCTTCACATGAAATAAATGTGTTCTTTTGTGCAGCATGTCTGCACATTTAAAATATGATTCAGTTTTTGCACCCAGAGGTGAAGTTCTTAGAGAAGTACTCTGTAAGTTGCAGGAGAGGCCTTTAAAATAAATATGGTGCAATTGTTTCATCTGTGAAGTCCTGTCACTCTGTGTCAGGCGACTTATGCCAACAYATAAAAATTTTGTCCAACGCACTGAAGATCACAGTCTTTATACGTTAACTGATGAGGATGCATCAGCTTTTTAACAGGTGTAGTTCTGTACCTGAACACAGAGTGACATGTTTTAATTTATTTTTCTTAAACAGGACTATTAAAGTCCAATGTTTCATGAAACAGCTGGAGCTCACCACTGACCAAATGCAGCTCACTGGAAGTCAATGAAAAAAATCAGAAATCAAATATACTGCAGGTCATTCTGCAGGGAAATCCAAGGTTTCAGATTTTATTTTGAAACAAACTTTTCCAATGCTTTGTAATTTTGAAGAATATAAGTTCTATGTAAGTTCAGTCCATTTACCATTATTATTATTATTAAATCAACTTAGCACAAAAAGAATATAAATAAATTTTTGGTAGATTGATTTTTTGCTGTAACAGTGCTTATTGGTAATAAATCTTATTGGTAATAAATCTGGTACCTGGTTGGGTACCAGAAGCTGAAAAACAAGAGTCAATAGCAACATTAAAATAAGTTGTTTGGAACAGATGTTTTGGAAAAAAAATTCATGTGTTTAACACACTACTTAGCTCTACTGCTCACCCTAGAAATGCATGTTCCTTACAAATGTGGCACCACTTAACATGCTTTCCAATGATGTCAAATTTATTGCCAAGAAGCTTTGATGCATCCAAGAAATAATCTAATAAACACACATTCCCTCACACTTTGTGTGAAGTTTATTGCATATAAAGTTTAAATTCTCAGTATGACTGACTCACATAAGTATTGGTAAATTGCAATATTTACTACAAAAAGTAAAGCAAAACCACATTTATAGATACTTTTAAACTTTAGYTAAACTTTAAGCTGTTGGTATGGTCCACTGCAATAATCCCAGTTCTCTATCCTTTTGTAACAGAACTGTGTCCCACAGCTGAGCTGAAATTCAGGTACTTTTCCAAACCATTCCTATAAATAAATTTATTTTTAGCGTGAGTTTAGAAAGATTTTGGGTTCTTATCTCTTGCTCTTGTGTTGAGGTMAAAAATGTAAATATGCCACGATCATTTAATTTAGCTTTTATGCTAAACTGAACAAATCACAAGTTTTCAGCTTTTGTCAGTGTCTGATAKAAAACATCAATCAGACTTTAGACGTACTTCAAACATTGTATTACCTTTAAAACCTGGAACACAGTCACACTCATAGTGGTCCACTTCATCCAAACATGTGCCATTGTTTTGACAAGGCTGAGAGGCACACTCATTGATGTCCAAGTCACAGTGGTAACCCTGAAATCCAGGCACACAGAAGCACTGGTAGCCGTTGACTCCATCCTTACAGATGGCTCCATTCTGACAGGGATCAGACTGGCACTCGTCAATATTCTCCTCACAGTTTGTCCCCCGGTATCCAGCGGCACATTCACACTGGTGCCCTATGTCAAGGATGTCTCTGCAGGAGCCACCGTTCTGACATGTTTCCTCTGAGCAAGTGSTCACGTTATCTTGGCAGTACTCCCCTCCCCGTCCAATGGGACAGTGGCACGAGTACCCGTTGACTGCATTGGCACAGATGCACCTAACACCGCTGCAGGGGTTGCTCTGGCATTCATCGACATCCTGGTCACAGTTGAGTCCTGTGAAGCCATCTGGGCAGTGACAGGTGAACTGGTTTGTCCCGGGTATGCTGGTACAATTGCTGCAGGTAGCAAAAGCACAGGCATCATACAGCTTCTCACAGTGTCTGCCCATGTACCACACATGTTCTTTGGGGCACAAACACACATAACCA
This sequence comes from Austrofundulus limnaeus, assembly GCF_001266775.1. Taxonomy (NCBI): domain Eukaryota; kingdom Metazoa; phylum Chordata; class Actinopteri; order Cyprinodontiformes; family Rivulidae; genus Austrofundulus; species Austrofundulus limnaeus. Next base: position 355,195 of record NW_013952855.1, on the reverse strand, counting down.
CCCTGAATGTCGTGGCATTCTCCTCCGTTCTTGCAGGGAGATGATAAGCATTTGTCTGCTGCTGCTGTGCACAGTAGACCTACACATGGAARGAAATGAAAATATAATCAGAGATTTATTCAAAACTGTAAAATATAGTAATAATGTAGTAATAATATTAATAATAAATATTAATAATAAAGTAAGTACTTTAATGCAATATAGTCCTTCTACAAATACAGTATACATTATACAAAGCTAAAAAACTTYCTGCAGAAATATCGTGAGCTTCATTGAGTTGGTCATTTTGTGTAGGCCAAGGTTAACTAGCTAAGTTGTATAGTGGCTAACAGACAAACAGGTTTAGCTCAAACAATTAATGATACGATTTTAAGTTAAGATTTTGTGCATGGAGTTGAGCTCAATGTATGTGTTGTGGACAATGCTYAGCTAAAACCACACCAAATTCTAGCTCAAAATCTGTAAAAATTACTGAGTTACACATATTTTTGTGTTTTCTTATGTCAGTTGTCTTAACACTCAAATTAGTTTGAGTCCAAAATGGAATCAGTTGTGTATGTAGGTCTGATGAATCTTTTTCCCTTCAAAAGACTATTCATAACTTCTACCCCCATCTTCWATTACCATTAACTGCTCTCTGGAACTGAACAAGCAGGACATTCTCACTCCCAGCTCATCATATATTGATGCTTGGTCCAAGGTTCCCTCTGCGTCCAGTTTTGGTGCGTCGGGTAACCCCCTCGTGTCAGTTACTGATTAGATGAGAAAAAGGTTCTTTTTCTGTTCTTTTTCTGTTCTATTTTTTTCTTATTTTTTCTTCATCTCTTTACTATCACATTATTTTTTTCTCTTATTTCTTTATTTCTAACACAACAATTACTTGTGC
>NW_013952855.1:350157-351189 GCF_001266775.1 Austrofundulus limnaeus | reverse complement strand
TTTCTGAGGGATCACCAGCAGCCTTCACGGAATACTGGAAGTGAGCTGAGAAAAACAAGGTGATGATCTCAGTCCAAGTCTTTTTATTTTGTGAGCAAAGAGGCAGAAATGGTTTTTCMGGACTCTTGCTCCTAATGAATCCAGAACAAGTACATTTCAGAACTTAAACAGAGTGTTTCTTATCAGCCTTACCAGATAAAACATCAGGATGGAAAGAAAACAGTTTCTGACACCGTCCTCTATCTCCCGCTGCCTAATAACTGGTTTTTACCCTCCAGCACCCTCACACAGAGTGTGCTCCATAAAGTCACAGCCCTGTGAGGGGGTGGGGGGCTGAAAGTATTCTCATTTCCATGACAGAATCTGTGCCCTCTGCAAACAACATCATCAACACCAGTAACAAAGCTTTTCTATCTTCCACACAAAACCTACTGGAACCAGTTTAACACCTTCATTTCCTCCTGTCTCTGGAATCTGCTGTCACTTCCACCTGACACCCAGCCTTCCTCCTCACATCAGAGTCTCACTCCTCCCATCACCCCCCCCCACCCATCCATACCTGATAATACCTAGAACAGTGTGTGAGTGTGTGTGTGTGTGTGTGTGCCCTAAACTACACATGTACCAGAGTAATACTGTTATTATTTCTCATCTTATCCATTGCACCACATCAGTAAAATGAAGTGAGCTGCAACTTGTTGGTTAGACTCAGCTAGGGTGAACATCTTGAATTGATCCAACTTAAAAACTCACTCAGCTGAAGATGTACYAACAAAATTACTTTCTAAATGTTTCACTGAAAATCATTCAATGGTAAATGAGAATGATTCTTAAGACATTTTGCTAACAGGGTGTTGTGAAAAACACTGTGAAAGTCACCAAAGACAACGGGTGAGTAGAATAGAAGCTCTGATTGTTGACGTTAACTCAATGAGTGAAAAATAAAAACCTTTTTTGAAGGTACAAGCTGTGGGACAGAAAGAAAGAATCTTTTCTTTATCAAAGTAAACTTGAATTTAGTTTGATTTTTTT
>NW_013952855.1:346190-349810 GCF_001266775.1 Austrofundulus limnaeus | reverse complement strand
AGACAGCTGTTCTAAAACCATGGATGTCTTAACATCAGGGTGCAGGTCTTACGAAGTTAGAGGTGTAATCTTCTAATAATACATAAATTAAAACATATTTTTTAATTAAATAAATTCAGGAGAGGAGAAGCTTTAAAAAGCTGAGTGATTCTCTCAATAACTTAACTAGATACTGCACATATGTAAAACACCAATGCGCCAGACCTCAGAACTCACCAGAACAGATTAACTGTTTTGGGTGGGGGTCCAGGCTTTGGTGGTGGGGGAGCTCATTGGTGGGCCCCATGGATAGCCTTCATCAGAGCTAAACAACAAAAAAAATCTGAAGCTCCTATGTTCAACAGTTTTTGAGTTATAAGCATCCAGACACGCCACTTTTTAGATGGAGCTCCCTCCTATAATATGGGGTCCATTGTAAAACCGTTGGCTGGAGCAGTGTACTTCGGCCACATCTACAGTCCAGACAAATTTCATGTTGATTGGTGCAGCCGTTTTTGTGCTACAGTTGACCAAAAATCACTAGCGGGAAAAAGCAAACAAAAGCATTATGAAAACAATATGACCCCCACTTCGCGTTCAGGGGTCATAAGAAAAAGTAATCTCCTTCTTATATACAGGTCAGCTTTAGTTTATTTATTTGTTTTTTATTTATTTATTTATTTTACCTCCATTGCTGCTTTTTTCAAATAAACTAAATGTGACAACATCATGATGAATCTCCTGAAATTCTGTTCTGGCTCTTGGTTTTGGTGTCACCCTAGAGTCTTCAGCTTATGAAGCCTTGGAATAATTTAACTCTTTAAAGGTAGTCTTTTTAGCATTAGGTAGTTTTATGGTACATGGATTTCATGTAGGAAAACTGACACGTCTGACATTTATAGGCTTCTGCCTCTCATGGTTGAATTTTTAGCAGACTTGTTAGGTGGAAGTGTTTTCTGTTCACCTTCCTCCTTCATTCATGTGATTTCTTCTCCACTCGTTTCTCCTGGCTTATGTCATCTTTTCATAGGTCATTTCTCTTTCATCCCTTTCCCTGAGGTCATCTTTAAGGTTTTTTATAGTTAATCATCCTCTTCTCCCCACAGATGGTCCTCCCCAGGACTGCTGTGGGCCTGATTTGTTTTGAATCTTGCGTGTTATCCTGCTCTGGCTGTAATCTCATGAATCCTGCCAAGGCTTTCCTCACTCTTCACCCCTCCATCCAGACCCAATCAACCCCTCACACATTCCAGGGAGCTGATAACAGCTCCTCCTACACCCACTCACCTCCCACCCCGTCACCCAGCATTTCATAGATCATGGTTACGGGCCGAYGGGGTTGATACCTGCCACTGACTGGTACCAGCACCACTAACACTGAGCAGAGCTRCTGCCTGTTAGCAGGTAGAAGGATGTCAGGATCAAGCTGCTGACACTCTCCAGGAACCTCAGTGTGACTCTTAAGAGGTGGGGGGAGGGGGGTGCAGCACCTAAACCATCCACTGTGGGAAGCAGGGAGAAGATTCATTTGAGATGCTTTAGCTTATTGTTTATTTATTTATCTATCTTTTTTCACCAGGAAGGTCCCAGTGAGATCATTCCTCTCCTCTTCCGGGGAATCCCGTTCAAGAGAGCAGCTTAAAACAGATCAAGAACAATCCTATAAATGTCACAATACAAGGAGAGAGCAGTAAAAAGCATATTTACATACAACTTATGGAATAAAAAGACACATAAAAAGCTTAAAAAAGGAAAAAWAAWTTTTTTTACCAAGTTYAGAACACATCAGCTGYAGCTGAGTGGTTAGGAAGTCTTATTCAGACACATGCTGAAGCACTCTGGCTATTCTGCTCCGTYTGRGATTTCTCCCATTGACACAAATTTCTCCGGTAGAACTGGGCCAATCAAAGAACAGAAAAAGATGTGAACGACGAYATCAATTTTCTGCTCTGTTTTAGTCTGCCTGTAGTTTAGCAATGGCAGCAGAGGAAGTGGATGAAGCCAGTCCATGTTGACGGACACTAGCCRTTTGGTACTTTTTGCGATATAAGCCTGAAAAGGCAACGAGGTAGTTTGGCTGCAATCATGACACAGATCAAGTACTCTGCACAGGGACTGGTTGAGAGCAAGCCCTTCAGAGCTCCAGTGATTCTCTGATGTTTATGTTGTATACAGTGGGAAAATGTGGTTATTTACTTTTGAATATTGGTTGTATTTGCGGCCGAATTGAGTTTCCTCTGCAGGGTGTCTGAGCTCTTCCTTAGAGATAGGGTGAGAAGCTCAGTCATCCAGGAGGGACTCAGAGTAGAGCCGCTGCTCCTCCACGTCGAGAGGAGCCAGTTGAGGTGGTTCATCTGGTTAGGATGCCTCCTGGACGCCTCCCTGGTGAGGTGTTCCGGGCACGTCCCACTGGGAGGAGGCCCAGAGGAAGACCCAGGACACGCTGGAGGGACTATGTTTCTCAGCTGGCCTGGGAACACCTTGGGATTCCCCCAGATGAGCTGACCCAGGTGGCTGGGGAGAGGGAAGTCTGGGTCTCTCTGCTTAGGCTGCTGCMCCCSAGACCCGATCCTGGATAAGAGGAAGAAAATGGAGGGACGGTTGTATTTGTTTTTGCATGTTTATATTGTTGCAGTTTTTCTTTTTTGRCATGTTTATTGTGTTGAAGTTTTATCTGAGACTACTAAAACACACTTGGAATTAGAGCCTGGTTGTGTAGTAAGGAGGCAGAGTGYAGCAATTTGCTCCTCATACAGGTGTCTATGAAAGACTAATGGTGCCCGTGCAGAGGGAGCCAGAGGAGAGGAAAGAGGAGGACTGTTGATGGTGGGCTGCAATTCCCATGCCAGGTTCCAAGCCAGGAGTCAGACGGCCCAGCACAGATGATCGGGGCAGAGGGGAACCTCTGCCTGCACCTGTGATAGTGCTCCATCTTGATTTAAGGCAATTAGAGGTTGTTGTTGGTGTGGAAGCAGTTTCAAAACCTTTTWATTTTGAACAAAATTTATGGCCCCAATTTAGCTCCACATTAAAGCTGCTAATTGTCTCAAACTAACTTAATAATTCAGCAGCACTACAACACGTTTAAAAACATCCAAGAAATGAGTGAAGAAGAGAGACTAGTGTGAGGGAGACAGACCTGCAGCCTCAGCTGGGAGGACCACCTGTGATGATGAGGGGCAGAAAGAAAGTCAGTTACATGCTGGCTGATGTCATCTGTTTGTGTTGCTCAGCACAATTCAAAAACTGAAATATAATAAAAAGAAAAGTGAAATAATGATTATAGGAAAACTGATCCACTTTAAACATTTTAGGTGTGAAAACCCATTTGTGCTCTCTTCAGTTTTTACACTCATGAGAGAACATGCAAACTACCCAAAAAAGTTCCTGGCTTGGATTCAACCCAGCAACCTTCTTGCTGAGAGGCAACAGCTCTACTGAGTGTCCTGATGCATCTCAGTAATCCAGGTAAAAAATCTAAATGAAAAAAATTGTGTAGGTCTTCTGGACGGGTTCTTCTTTAATGAAACGTTTCGTCTCTTCTCCAAGAGACTTCTTCAGTCTGAGAGTTTCAGGCAAAATTCAGGCTTTTGAGCCCTGCCTCCATGTGACTGACACTCACATCACATGGCTATTGTTGA
>NW_013952855.1:341213-344825 GCF_001266775.1 Austrofundulus limnaeus | reverse complement strand
GTACATATACGGTATATATACAGTATATATACAGTACATATACTGTACAGTAAATATACAGTATAATGTATCTGATCTGAGTTGGGTCGTAACTAGTTACATTTGTTTGAGTAATTTTTTGGGGAAAAATACTTTTTGAAGTATTTTTACTACACAGTACTTTTTACTTTCACTTGAGCATTTTATTATGAAGTAGTGCTCCTCTCACATGAGTACAAACTTTGGTATCTATGCACCTCAGCATTGTGCCACTTGTGCCAGGTGTTTGCAGTGCAGTTAGCAGGTGGTGCAGTACAGTGGTGTTCAGCTAACGTTAGCTCGTCAGACTCAGCAATGACTTACAAAGAGAAAAACAGAGAAGAACTTTTCTGCACAGTCGGTGCAGTTATTTTACAATTACAAATAAAAACAAGTGTTGTGTTTAGTCTGCCACTTGGATTGTTTATATGTAATAATAAAATAATAAACTGATCGGTGAGTATGTGTGTGTTTTTGTTGTTTTTGTGTTTTTCCCTGTGTTTCCACCCTTCAGTTTCCTCAGCTTAATTCTTAGTCAATTCTCAGTTAATCATCCTCACCTGTTCAGTCATCTCCAATCAGTCCTGCCACCAGGTGTTCATATTTCCTCATCCCCTCTGTTAGTTTAAATACTGGTCAGTTACTCCACACCCTCACTGGATCTTTACATGGAACTCTCCTACTGTCTCTTTGTCCCTTGTGTCCTTTTGAGTTTCACGTTTGTTTTAGCTGCCCTGACAGCTCTTTTGTTTTGTTTGTTTAACAAATCTTTTTATTTAAAAATCTCATCTTCCGTCCGGATTTGGATTCATTCCTGCATTACAACCTGACAAGATCTTTTTGTTATTTTCATTAAAGAGAAGCACATAAAATTACAAACAGAAGTTTCTTAAAGTGAGAACTCCATCGTTTAATGAACAGAACTTATTTATGTGAAGAACGTCCYATAATTAAACAAGCTGTTCATCATTAATTATGAATTTAGTAAAACAACCCTCTGACTTACTGCTGTTGAACTCAGAAACATAATCACAATACATGTGATTAAATGAAAGTTTAGTTTTGATCAGCATCATGCATTTAAAGAAAGAAAAACTATAAACAGAAGTGCTGGTCAGAAATGAGTGTAAAATCTGTTTAATGTTCAGAAAACAGCTGAATCCTGAAGTGAAGTGATGAAATGTAATCAGCAAATTATACAAATACTGCCGCAGCTGTAGTGATAATATTTACAGTTCTGATTTGAAATAAAAGTTAATAAGTTTTGAATTTGGTGTCAGTATGTCCTACCGACCCATTCCTCTTTACATCACTGTCAGCAACTTCATGTGACATGTTATTTTATAACTTCATCGTTCTTCGTCATATGATGGTGTCAGATAAAACGAGCATGAAGGCAGTGAGTGATCTGCATCCCATTAAGAAAAGCTGGTTTTTATTTTAATCAAAGTTTCTCCTCATGATTTGATAAGCAGTCAGATGAGGTTCCAGCCTGTGCGTCTGTAAAGATCAGGAGTGAACGTGTTTACTCAGAGTCACAGCACAAAGTCAACACAGAGTCCTGCCGAGGGCCCAACAACGCCATGAAGCCCCGCCCCACCCCACCCCCACCAGCCCCACCCCAGCCCAGCCGGCTGACGCGCATATTGAGCTCTGGGGAATTTTATTGAATCACCATGTGAGACTGGCAGCTCCAGGGCTCAGCTTTGTGCTCCGGAGGCTCCACAGCAGGTGGGGCTCTGCTTTATATGAAAAAATGTCCAAATCCTCCCTGACTGAGTCAGAGGCTGAGACGGACATGTTTGTGTTTCCTGTGGGAGTGCTCACATGGCTCTGGGTCTAGATTGGAGCTAAAACATGGGCTTTGTTCATTACAAAGTTATTTTTCAATAAAGCCAGATTGAATTCTCCATCTTATGAAGAAAGAGGTCTGATTCTGCTGCTTCATTCGGTTCTTCAGACTTCGTTTTCTTTTTTTGGYAGACATAGTTTTATGAGCCGACACCAGAGAAACTTTATCACCATTGTTTTGAGTCACTGGTTTTCAGCTCCTGTCAGTTCAGTCACAGGCTGTGTCCAAATTCAGGGASTGGGTCCTTCGAAGGACCTCTGGTCTAAGTGGGCCGGGTCCTTTTGGTCAAACGGGAAGACCAGAAAAAAGTGTTTGTGAATTTGGACGGTCTAGTCTTCTGTTTTAGTCCCACCCTTACCCCAGCGCACGTCTTGTCACCTAGTGACATGATGACGTTAACAGAAGCAAAAATAGATTGAAATTAGCAAAATATTAATATATTAGTTTTATTAATATCATAAGTCAACAAAATTATCTTATAGGCAATATTTGAATAAGTAATGGAGCTGTCGTAGGTGCATGTTTATTTTGTTATACCAGCTCGTTTGATTTCTGACAAGAATAATATTAAAGACATGTTTATACAAATGATAAAAGTATTAACAACACAACTGCTTGAAACACCAGATTTTTATTTAAAACCAATCCTTTCTTGCGCTTCGTCCAACATTACGAGCAAAAACAATCTCTGGTTGGCTCTCAATGCATTATGGGATATGGTGGGCCGAGAAGGATCCATCGAACCTGTCCCTCAGATCGGGGCAAAAGAAGGACGTATTTGTCGGATGCATCGGAGGAGTCTTTGGATTTGGACAGCCTCCGGCACGGCACTGTGAYGTAAGCTGCTAACATATTCGTCCTTCGGAGGACCCGGCCCGTGAGTTTGGAGTCAGCGTCTGGTTCACTGATGTGACAAACACACCTGTCTGCTCTGTGTGGCTCACCTGGACATGACAGCACTGAGCAGTAAGAGGCCTCTTTCTAAAACATCTTRTTRTGTTTCTGTTAGCTAAACATCTGACTGAGCAGAGGACAGATTTTAATGCAACGTTACTCTTTATTAACTTTGGAATGAACTCAGTTCTAGATGCTGCCACACAAACAGCTGTAAGTCCAGGTTGAGCAGATGTTGTGGGACAGCTTGGTATTCTGTGAGAATCATCCTCTGCAGGCTAACAGATAATGTGAGAGACCAAAACAACTCCACCTCCGTCCCTTCTCATTATAAGACAGTCTTTGTGGCATGAAAGGCGCTGAGTCACATGCGTTCCTTCAGGGAATGTTGGGCCTTTCTTATTAAAGGTAGCAGTTCTGCATTTTTCAGGCAGTTTTTCATTCCCACTCTTGTTTTTGTGGGAGCAGGGAGCCCTCCCACCCTTGTTTTTGTGGGAGCAGGGAGCCCTCCCACCCGACTGTGTTTTCCTTTAAAACATCCGAGCAAAGTGCCAGGGCTCTCTACATGCTTCTTAATACCCATCAACCCCCACGTCTATTCAGAGCTGAGACAAAAACTTGTGCAGCCGGACGCTCAGCTCGTTACCACAGYAACCCTGAACAATGCGCTGCAGATCCACTCCATGCAGCCGGCGTGCCACCGTTCAAACTGGCTTTCAGACAGTTCACACAAACCACGGGCGCGGGAAAAATGGGTCAGAAGGGTTTTCATAGGGTTGCTGCAGCTGAGTGACCCCCCACCACACACACACACACACACACACACACACACACACACACACACACAC
>NW_013952855.1:338670-340016 GCF_001266775.1 Austrofundulus limnaeus | reverse complement strand
ATGTAAGTGTTAGCTTATTACCGGATGATCATTTTGTGTTTGAAAAGGTCACATGATCATCAGCTTGTTGCAGATATCACTTGTTTATTATGAGCAGTCTAACTATCCTGTACAGTGTGATTCAACACACACACACACACACAAACACACACACACACACACACACACACACACACACACGCACATCACTACATGATCATACATGATCACTCACTCACACACACAGCTCCAGATAAAGAAGACCCAGCAGTAAAGTTTGGAGCTGCTCCTGTTCTCAGCCTGAAGCTCAGCTGCTGGGAGGTGAACCAGGATGGAGCAGGCTCAGGGGAACACTCACCCAGTTTGACCATCATCATCGTGATCAGGAACGTCCTCTGGTATCTGGACCAAACTCTCCCACCCTCCATGGTGAACTCCAGGCTGCTGGGGTCTCTGCTCAGCGCACAGGGATGCTGTCAGAGCACCGGCTCTCCATCCAGACTGCTCCTGCCTTCTGAGCTGCAGGGAGCAACAAGCAGCCCCTCTCTGCCGGACCACTGAGGCTCTGAGTCTGCGGGAGAGTTTGGGAGTTTGTCTGCGTGTGTGTTGGGGTGTGTGCATGTGTGTGTGTGTGTGTGTGTGTGTGTGTCCCAAGGGACCAAGCTGGGATGGGATAGAGTGAAGCAGAGTAATCACCCCAGCAGAGAGTGAGGGGAGGAAAACCTGGGCTGGAGTTCTGGATCTGCAGAAACTCCTTCCTGTTCGAGGATCTGCAGGTTTTACAACCAAAGAACCTTCACCTGGTTAAATATCCAGATATCCACCAGCTTTACTGCCAATGACACCGCTTCATCATCAAATCAACGAGCTTTAGAAGAATAACTTGAACCTGATTTTGTTGTTTGCTGTTGAGTTCTCTGATATGTTGAAAATCTCAGCTTCGTCCAAACCTTCAACATCAGCTTCATCACTGCATGTTCAAAGACATATTTGCTTTCAGTAACATCCCATTCTGGATCCTCTTCATCTGCTTTTACTGATTAAATGTGATTTATAAAAAGAACTCTGTAAACTAAAAACATTAACTGATTGATCCATTTTGATCCAGGATCATGCTATTATAAAGTCACAAAAGTTTTATTGGACAGAAAAACAGCTAAAGCCACACAAGACAAACTGGCTTTTTATCTTTGTAATGACCCCCGCACGTGAAGTGTAAGCGGGAGTCGTATTGTTTTCATAATGGGTTTTTTTTTTCAGTGATTTTTGGTCAACCGCGGCTGCACCAATCAACATGAAATTTGACAAGACTGTAGATGAGTCTGACCTACACTGCACCAGCCAATGGTTTTACGACAGACCCCATA
>NW_013952855.1:328740-330849 GCF_001266775.1 Austrofundulus limnaeus | reverse complement strand
TGATTGTACAGTACCTTGTGAATCTATTTCTGTGAAAGGTGCTATATAAATAAAACTTTACTTACTTACTTACAGAAGAGCAAATTTTATGTACAGAAAATAAAAACTACATGACATTGTAATGTTGTTTTTATTGATTTTAATGATATGACATTTATTGATATTTTGTTTAATGAATACACTGGTTATAAAACTTTACTTAATACAATGATGTAGCCTTCCCTGGAGAAAAATCCACCAGCCACCACTGCCCATGGCTGTGGTCTCCAAACCAGAAACATGGCTCCATCCAGAAGAACCTGAGATCTCTGTCCCACATGTCAACCCCTTCAGACATTTACCTTGCCCCTAAAAAATCTGCAATTTTCACAAAAAAATCCATATTGCTCACACACAATATGACTTGTCGTACAGGCTCTGACATATAAAATAAATATGAAGTTGAGTTTTGGGGGGAAATACATGAGAGAGAATCTATGTGCATGATGTGAAGTTATAAAGAGCTTTCCTTCCTAATCTAATCTAATCTGTGAGGCCAGTATAAGTCATGACATGTTCATGATGGAACAGAAGCTCTTATGAGAAAAAATACTTCTTGTTATTATGACTCAGAATGACTCTGTCATGAGAAATTTGCCTTTTGGTCTCTTTATCTTATCGTTAGCAGATAGAAAGTCAGATTTTTTCGCAAGAAGTGAAGATAAAGTTTTAAAATTTACTATTTGTCATCAGTGATATTTGAGCCTTTCTCTCGACACAATTGGTTAAGTTTAATCAAACCAGTAGTTTGTTTGCTCTGGACCTGGTTTCAGTCATAGTCCTCTGATTTTCATCAGGTCCAGTGAGGTCTGGGCTTTGGAAAAGCCAAAAACAGAAACTTAATGTTAGCATGCTCTGTGCAGTAAGAACGTCACAGTTTTGGTCTTACAGCTTGATAAAAGTGGCCATCAAAGGTCAAAGTTGTTTAAGATGATTGGTAATATACAACTGGCATTATTTTCTGACTCCTGAACAGTAAACATAAAATACTTTGCCAAAAAAGAAAACAAAGTATTTTGAATGATACAAGCCAAGACTGAATTTCATTAACATTGTTCATTTTCCACACTTGATACATGTTACAAATTTGAATATACCCTAAAGAACCATAGTGGTACAGTAAATATGATAACTTGTGTTGTTATGTTGTGTACTGTAGCAGCAGCCTTAGATTGTTCAGATACAGTGAGCAAATGAAGCTGGTAAACCTGGTAATTTGTCCCATTTAGTSTGACACAAACATCTTTTTGCTTCATCTGTAAAGTGATTAATCAACCACTAGATAATTATCTTTTGGTTTATACAGTGATCTAAGCAATGTACATATCTAGAGTCTTTTGGTAACTAACAATCATAAATTATAAATAATGAATTATAAATTACAGTGTATCTATTTTTTTCACAGTATTTTTGTTCTATTAATGCCTTGGTGTTAAACATTCAGGACACTAAGTGATATTAATAAAATATGTTTCTTAATATGTTTCAGTCTGTCCTACATTATTCTGTATTAAGGTGTATCTTACTAAACAAGACAGACAGTTCACATTTTCAATAGCTACAGTCTGATTCCATTGCCCCGATGCCTTAGAGAACAGATTCCTTGATCACAAACTACATCAACTGTTTCTATATTAACACAGTCTCCAGTGGTTTGTGCACACATGCTCACACTAGCATCACAAAGTTGTGCTTCAAATGCAGACACGTCCAGGGCAGGTGGAGGCACACCAGTCGACACTTTAGCATTGAGTTCCACCTTGTTTCATTTTATCTGTTTTCAGTTTATCTGTTGAACTTGGCAGGTCTTAGTTTTAGTTGTCCTGTAGATTTTCTGGATTCCTCAAAACTAACTTCTAGTCATTCTAATCAAGCAGCTCGATCTTTGTCTCCACCGTAAAACCTCTCCACAAGGGTTTTAGCTTGTTCATGTGGGCACCTGCAAATTTCAGTCCAGCTTGAAGGTGTCAATTTTAGAGCGGGGGGCTTCACACCTCAGAATGATTGTGTCTACCTCCTGGGTTCGGGTGTGTGCTGCCTCCAATAGGGGGTGGGTGCATGTCCTGGACC
>NW_013952855.1:322370-325161 GCF_001266775.1 Austrofundulus limnaeus | reverse complement strand
GTTCTTGCATGAGGCCCAATGTGTCCATAATAAATGGATGTAAGATTCTGACTGTAGTTCTATGTATTTATACTACAGAAGTTCCCACAACGTCTAAAGCATTTAAAAGAGAAGTACAGTTACTATTTGTTAATAGAAAGTTTAATTTATGACTATAGTGTAAACACAACTTATAGTTATGGCTTTTTACATTTTTAGTGTAGACACTATGTACAAGTACTGCTTGTGAAATACCATTTGATTTTAAGAATGAGTCACTAACGAATGAGTAACCCTCGAGAAGAAACTGTGTGTGTGTTCATCCCTAAGAACACAATCATTGTGTCCTTGTAGAAGAGCAGCAGAGATAAACAGATCTGTTCAGGCCGAGGCACGACATGAGAGGGGGTCCTTGTGTCGATAAACAAATGTTGTGCAGATTAACAGCACAATCTTTTCTGGTTATCAGCTTACTGCTTGTACCATACGGAGCAGCAGCCGGAGGCATCTGCTGGAAGCTTCAGTAAGTTCTCTGTAAGTAAATAAACACGTTCACAACAAACAATAAAGCTTGTTAACAGGATGTTGACTCTTCTCACACGTTTTTACCTTCACTGTAGGAATTACAGGCCTAGCATTGTTATAGGAAGCAATATCTCCAGCTGCCTTTTATGAAAAATGTTCAGCTTTAGTGAAACCTGCCACTCAAAGTATGTCGAGAATGACTTTCAGATACTATCAAGTATCATCTAATTCTGCTCGATATCAGTAACACTTACAGAACTATTTTTGCTTTGGCTAACGTCAACTAGCTGTGGCATCCATCTTGAATTGGTTCGACCTCACAGGTTTTTGGGTTTTCAATTCAATTCAAAAATCCTTTATTGATCCCAAAGGGAAATTAGATGTAGTAACTCGTTTAACTAAAGAGTAAAGATGAATGTTTCCTCCCGAGACTTTCCCTATAATTGTGTCCAGTGGTTAAAACAGCGTCAACAAATGATGGAAGAGAAAAAAAATGGTTAAAAAGGTTATAATTCTTATCATTTTTATTTTTATTTTCAAATAAGCCTGTGCTAGTTTAGAAAGGCCTTCCTTTATCCTAACCTGCTTTTTCCTTTCCAGTTGTTGAGATATTCACATGTGAAATAACAGGAAGTGATGTTAAATGGAAATGTCTGAATGTGAACAGAGCATTGATAAAACAACTAACAACTCCGAGTGTAGAGAAGAATCAGATGTTCCTTTGGATCATTTTGAGTCTCTATCAAAGAGAGATGAAGAATCCGAGTTTAAATAATAATGTTTCAAAGAACAAAGATCAGAAAGTTTTATTTTCTTTAAGAGTTCTCGTTTATGGCACTTCCATGTAATATAATTAGTAAAATTGTGTGTTTTGCCAAGTTTCTTGAAAATAAAGATGTTTTCTTTGACTTCTTGTACTTCTTGTWGGATATGTATGTCACAGACACTTTAATGTATGAGTGCAGAACTGCAGGCACTGAGGGCCAAAAAAAAGAAAAAAGAAAAAAACTCAGGGCTGAAGTTGCCAACACTGCACCTGCAATGCAACCATTGGAGAGCTCATATGGGTCTTGACCACCAATTATTTGTAGTTTTTCCAAATAATGATCCTTTGCTACTTGCKCAAACTTCACATACTCTCTCACAGCTTCTGTGTTCTTTACAAAACTTTGAATTCTAGGAATCACAACCAGAGTGAGGGACACACTGACAGGGAGACACACACCTGAGCAGAACCGARCATGAACAGAATAGAGTCGACAAACATCCATTCCTTCTCTCACTCACACTTTAAACACAATTAGACACAATTTAAAGTTAGCAGCTAACCTAGCATGTGTTTTAATTCTGTGGGGGGAAACCAGAGTCCACAAAGAAAACCCACATCTGCACAGACAGAACATGCAAACTCCACCCAGAGAAGGTCTGAGGATGGGATTTGATCCGGCAACCTTCTCGCTGAGAGGTGACAGCTCTACCAGCAGCTGTGTCACCGTGCTGCYTGGAAAAGCCTCTTAAACAGGGATAATACTTTTTTAAGTCTCCGGCCACCCAGCACCCCGTCCTCCTCGTTCCCTGCACCTCCCTTCCTCTGGTTGATTAGACTGAACCCGTTCTCTGGGGGGATGGTTGAGTTTTCTGACGTGACCCCAAAACACTTCATTCAGACTCATGTTTTAATGACACAAATTCTCTGAAACTCACGTGGAACACGTTCTTTATGTTTTCCATGGGATTTAGTCATTTTTTATCGTGTTGGTGTGATCAGAAAATGGAAAATGTATCTTCTTCTGTAAGATGAGATATTTTGCTAACACTGTAGACATTGAAAAGCAAAGACACATCACTGTTTTGGGTGATAAGGAGGAACTCAGTAAAGCAGATTTACGTCATGCATTCACTGTGGTGGAAACAAGGACATCACAGTTACAGTATGTACATACTGACAGCAAAAAAAGAGAGAGATAAAAATTATTTGTTTGTTTGTTTGTTTGTTTGTTTTCCAAAGAAGAGATGAAATTTTTCCTGTCAATGATTTTCAATGAAAAGAACAGAAAACTGGAATTTGGAGTTGTTTTATGTTTTAAAAAATGTTGTTATTCTGTCATGATCTGTGTTTTTGATGGATCTTTATGTTTCAGATCAAGTTTAGTTCTTCCTTCTGATCAGTGTGGTTTTGTTATGTTGATTCAATCTGTGTTTGAGTTTGTTTCTACTTTTTTTGTTCTGATTATKGAAAGTTACGACTGGAACTATGGTTCTATGAATCCTAGATGACCTCCAGAGA
>NW_013952855.1:321105-322083 GCF_001266775.1 Austrofundulus limnaeus | reverse complement strand
CCCAAATGACATATTTTTTAAACTAACTTTTTGTACTCCTTAAGGCGTATAAGAAATGGGTTGTGTTGGCCCCAGAGCAAATTATTGTCCCATATATGTTTTAATTGACCATCTTTACAGGCCGACCTGGATATTCCATTGTGACTAATGAAAACTGTAAATCAATATAGCTTCTAAACTATATATCCGACAGACACCATTCACCTCTTTTTATTTTTGTCTTTTCATTGGTAATTTGTTGTAAAAAAGATTCCTATGATTATATCATGTTTGATGAATAATAGCTGGAGGAAACACTAAAAAAATGCTAAAATTCGCCTAAACTGAATTGCAGGTACTACTCCCCTGTACACCCTATTGATTTTTTTTTTCAAAGCTTTGTGTTATGGAATAATTATGTATATCTGTTCTACCTTGACACTGTCCAGTAATCACATCTCATGATAACTAGTTTCGGCTGTTTTAATCTATCGGCCCATACTAAAAGACTCCAGCAATGCATGACCTCTTTTATGGATGTTWTATTATCGGCTGTTCTGCRCTGACGMGCCAGCCACAACTTGACAGACTTCTCTGATTGACTTCTGCTCTGTTGTTGCTCAAATWAAATCATTTGACGGCCATACACGCAGGCTTTCTGTGCATTTATTCCAACGTGTTTCTGCATTCTTGGTAAATTGTGCCACTACAATTTTGGCGTTGTCTGAGGGCAGCTCCAAGGACCGGAGTTTGCCCGACGCGGCCGACGTTCTCGGACGACCACTGGACATGGAGGAAGAAGGCTTTTGTTTTTTTTTTTCAGCTTCTGAGACAGCTGACCTGTTTTAAGTTTTTTTCCTCTGCTGATCGTGTCCGGGTTGGGATCTGTCCTCGCTTCGGCCGCTGTGGGTGACCTTTGGGACTGGAGCTGAAAAGAACCTGTCTGTGACAGAAACACGGTGAGCTAATATTTTCAGTAGCACCTTATGCAAAAAGCTA
>NW_013952855.1:319116-320320 GCF_001266775.1 Austrofundulus limnaeus | reverse complement strand
TTGTTAGACGCTCGTCTGGTCACTTCTGCGGTTGTTGATTTTAGCTGAGGTAAATTTAGGGAGCGTTTTATTCCAAATCGAGTCAAACCAGGGAGTTTAGCTTTCTGTTTTGTGGTAGCCAAGAGGACATTGTTCATCTTGGTGAGTGTAGGCAGTTTAGACATGAATAAACTCATGCCAGTAAACCATACATTTGAGTTCATGCCTTATGGGCTCTGTGGTTTTTGACTAAAGTGATTTTGAAATTTTCATTTTATGTTTTTTTTTTCCTTTTTTTAACTGCTAACTTTTCTGGGGTTGCAGAGTTTACCTTATGTATGCTCTGGTATTTTTAGAGTTTGATTTTTGTTTTTATGATTTTGGATTGTTTGAGCGGAATAAAGTTTACCTTAATGGGGTGGAAACTGAATTTTGCACATTTTAATGACATTTCCATATTTATTCATGAAGTTTTGTTGTCTTCATTTATCATTTGCTTTCAAACTTGTCCAATCGCTTTGCTAGTAGTAAATGCCTTCAGCATTTCTTCAACTCGCCTTGTCCTAATTTACTTTACTTAAGGTTCATTTATTGACAACTAGTTGTTATTGAGTTAACACATTATCAAAGATAAGATTCTGATGGAACATACTCGGCTAATACTATTCATATTTGAGGGGGGCAGAACTTGTGTTGTGATACCTTGTCTGAGTTTTGGACTTTTAAGTTTTTTTAAATTTCGACGTGTTTTACTTTATCGATTCTTCTGATGTGTAATGATGTTTCATTTGTCTTATATGCCTTTTTACTGTTGTATCTTACATTGATTGAATGTATGAATTTGATTGAATGTGACCAGAAAGTCAGAGGTTCAACTCCCCGCCATGCCCACATGTCGTGGTGTTCTTGAGCAAGAGACCCAATCCCCAACTGTTCCCCAGCACTCACATAACTGCCTGCTGCTCCACTTGGGTGTTTCTCATGTGTGATGGGTCAAAYGCAGAGCACAAATTTCATCCTTGCATGTGAACATGCATTGATGACAAATAAAGCACCGTTACCTGAAGGAGCAGTTTTTAMTCCACAAACTACAAAGTCTACTCAAACTGCATCGTGTCTGGTTACTTGTCCAAGTGGTGGGGAGTAGTGGATTAAAGCAACTTGTTGCAGGGTTTGTATCAGCTACTGGTGACAAAGCCCCTGAAGATCTGCCATTGACTACTTC
>NW_013952855.1:317453-318986 GCF_001266775.1 Austrofundulus limnaeus | reverse complement strand
TCCAGGACCTTGAAATGCTTCTTACAAAGCCACTACTCCGTTGCCCTGGTGGTGTGCTTGGGATAGTTGTCATGGTGAAAGACCCAGCCACGTTTAATCTTCAATGCTCTTGCTGATGGAAGGAKGTTTGYACTCTAAATCTCAYGATATATGGCCCCATTCCTTCTTTCATGTACACGGATCAGTCGTCCTGGTCCCTTTGCAGAGAAACAGTGCCAAAGCATGATGATGCCACCCCCATGCTTYACAGTAGGTTTGGTGTTCTTTAGATGCAACTCAGCATTCACTCTCCTCCAAACATGACGAGTTGTTTCTACGAAACAGTTCTACTTTGGTTTTGACTGAATGACTTTATGACTTTCACCCAGTCCTCTTCTGGAACATCCAAATGCTCTCTAGCAAACTTCAGACGTGCCTGGATGTGTACTGGCTTAAGCAGGGAGACACGTCTGGCACTGCAGGATCTGAGTCCCTGGTTGTGTAGTGTGTTACTGACAGTAGCCTTTGTTAGGTTAGTCCCAGCCTCCTGGCAGCATAGTGTGTTACTTACCTTTGTTACATTAGTCCCAGCCTTCTGCAGGTCATTCACCAGGTCCCCCCATGTGGTTCTGGGATTTTTGTTAACCATTCTTGTGATCATTTTGACCCCATACGGTGAGATCTTGTGTGGAGCCTCAGATCAAGGGAGATTATCAGTGGTCTTGTAGTTATTACATTTTCTGATTATCGCTCCCACAGTWRATTTCTTCACACCAAGCTGCTTGCCTAYTGCAGATTCAGTCTTCCCAGCCTGGTGCAGGTCTACAGTTTTGTTTCTGGTGTCTTACACAGTTCTTTGGTCTTCACCATAGTGGAGTTTGGAGTGTGACCATTTAAGGTTGAGAACAGGTGTCTTCTATACTGATAACAAGTTCAAACAGGTGCCATTACTACATGTAATGAGAGGAGGACAGAGGAGCCTCTT
The DNA here is from genome assembly GCF_001266775.1 of Austrofundulus limnaeus. Classification (NCBI taxonomy): domain Eukaryota; kingdom Metazoa; phylum Chordata; class Actinopteri; order Cyprinodontiformes; family Rivulidae; genus Austrofundulus; species Austrofundulus limnaeus. The sequence continues at coordinate 318,022 of NW_013952855.1, read as the reverse complement.
AAAGAAGAAGTTACAGATCTGTGAGAGACAGAAATCTTGCTTGTTTGTTGTTGATCAAATACTTATTTTCCACCATTATTTGCAAATAATTCTTTAAAAAATCAGACAATGTGATTTTCTAGATATGTTTTCTCATTTTGTCTSTCATWGTTGAGGTCTAACTAAGATGTCAATTATAGGCCTCTCTCATCATTTTGGCTGGGAAAACTTGCACAATTGGTGGCTGACTAAATACTTTTTTCCCCACTGTATGTGTTGAATTCACCTTTAAGCCTTACTATCTACATAGACAGTGGGGCCGGGAAGCACAGGAGAATCATAAATGTCAGCAAACTGGCCAAAGCAGGGGGGGTCTGCACAACACTACACTACTGGGCCTATATTTCTTCGCAGGGGAAGATGTTACAAGCACCTTTAAGGGAAAAGGGAAGGTTGGGCCTCTAAAAAAAGGCTGCAGAGATATCCCAAGTACCATGCAGTTTTCAGATTAATGTTTTATTCAGATTCATAGAAGCATGTCATGGCAATAAGTACATGCTGGGCCTATGTATTGATGCAATATGACTTTG
>NW_013952855.1:310617-317287 GCF_001266775.1 Austrofundulus limnaeus | reverse complement strand
TGACTGCCTCCCTGCAGGGAGAACCTGGTTCCACATGCTAATCAAGTCAACCCCCATCTGGCCATGTACAAAAGGGCTACCATACTACGATCCTGGCCAGAGCTGGGTGAAGATCGTACCCTGGAGCCAGTGTGGTCATATGGCCCAATCTGCCCTACTACACTGATTGACTTGCTGGAGGATATAGTAGAGGATATAGATGAGGACGACATTGGAGAGCTAGATATCGATTAAGAAGACCTTCTAATTGATGAATAAATAATTTTGGGGTCGTTTTCTTTTCTCCGAGGCCCAATTCCACCTATATTTTCATTCATTTTTCCATTTATTTGGGTGACAATGCTTCATAAATCCTCCAGTCATGTCACTACTCATCTCCATTAATTCCTCATGCCAAAATGGAACCCAAACTGGGGTCATTTGCCTCTGCACAATGTCTAGTTAAGTCAATATGTTGATTTTACGTTCTCTTTTTTCGTTTGTGGAAATCCAGGTCGGCAAACAAAATGGCACAATAAACATACAAGTGACAAAATTTCAAGTGGATATCATCAACTTCTGTTTACTATGCATGTTGAAGATTATAAATATACAAAGCTTTGAAAAAAATATCAATAGGGTGTACAGGGGAGAAGTTCCTGCAATTCAGTTTAGGCGAATTTTAGCATTTTTTTTGTGTTTACTCCAGCTATTATGCGTCAAACATGATAGAATCACAGGAATCTTTTTTTTCAACAAATTACCCATGAAAAGACAAAAATAAAATTGGGTGAGTGGTGTCTGTCGGATGTATAGTTTAGGAGCTATGTTGATTTAAAGTTTTCATTTTWCACAATGGAAAATCCAGGTCAGCCATTAAAGATGGTCAATAAAAACATATATGGGACAATAATTTGCTCTGGGGCCATCACAATCCATTTACTAGTCACCTTAAGGGGTACAAAAAGTTAGGTTAAAAAAATATATCTTTCGGGTGCATGGGACCCCCCCTTCCCACAAGACTAATAGTATGTGTTTCTCAGGCATATATTTAAATTATATAGCAGGGTTATTCATCTGCATTGCTCTGGGGCCACAGTTACCGCAGGCCAACAACACGGGCCGAACATTCATCAATTAAAGTTATTGTGTAAATAAACTAAGTACTACAAAGATCTGAAAAGTTGTTATAATAAAACAACAAAAATAACACACTATGCCTCTTATTTAACACAATTACTATTTTGACATCTCTGACTTGCCAAATTTTTAAACCAATTTTATTTTCACTTTCATAGTTTTATTTTCAACTGCTTGTAAGTGTAACTTTCTTAGATGTGCAAAGAAATGGTTTTACCAGCTTGTAGCCAAGATTCTGACTTTTCTGTAGAYACTGAGCATGTCTATGTTTAATTAAAATAACTTATAGTAATTAAAGTAGAAAACAGGGGGTTTGGGCTTGAGAGATGAATTAACCAATTGTTGACCCAAACTTTGGTCACTCGCAGGCCACATCCGGCCCGTGGGCCACCAGTTGAATAGCCATGTTCTATACCATAATAAAGTAACTATGTCACCTTCAATTGTTATTAAAATGTTGTTTATATGTTTAAATAGAAAATAAACTTGACTTCTCGTCATATCTGTTTCTAGACACCTTGAAATTGGCTTCTGTCTCTTTAAGAACCTCCTTCAGCTTCTGTCCTGTCCATTTCAGCACGGGGCCAGGTGGGTGTGTGTGCTCTGTGATGAGGAAATTCAGCTTGGAGACACAGCCCAGAGGAGGAGATGATCCTTAAAGGAGGTTCTAGTCCCAACCAGTGGTTTTTGCTCCCCTGCCTGGCTGCCTCAGGACACTACAGGACTTCTCAAACATGCATGAATGAGTCAAAGCAAGACTCTAGGCATGTTTTTGATGAGAGGATAACATTATAACATGATATAAAACTCAAAACATTTGATTTTATATATTAAAATATGAATATACCTTTAACAACATTAATATGCCCYTTTAACAACAAAGTCACCTGTGACCTGCCGGTGACCCATGTGACTATAAAGAGTCACGTGGGTCACCAGAGCTCAATCCCTCAACTTTCTTGCRTTGCAAGGATTCTGAGGGATGGRGCGCTCTGGCRGTCATCCGGGATTTATAGAACCGTATTTACAGTTGCAACTTTCATTCTATTTCATCCCTACTGACCGAAAGAGGCAGCGCTTTAAGCATTGGATGACATATGTCAATAAAGTCACGAGGAAGCTGCAAAAACCCGCACGGTACTGCCTGTCGCCAATCACACCTTGGGGATAAAAGACCACAGAGTCACACCTGATCCTGAGTTCTACAGACAGAGCCTGCATTCATCAGTTTAAACATCTTCTGTGTTCATCGTGGATAAACTACATTTCTGTATTTAARAACTCACCTCTCACTTTATTGTATTTTTATGCTGAAGTCTTTACAGATGGTGAATTTGTAGCAGAATGGTTCTTCATGTCAGTACATCAGGTGTTTCTGAGAGTAACATGGTTCTGTAAAATCACTCTGAAAACAACACATCAATGTACTGATATTACACATTTTAATTTGTACTTTTTAATAATTGAGTATTTTGAATGCATGTACTTTTGAGTACTTAAGTTTTTCAAAAGTAAGTACTTCAGTACTTTAACTTGAGTAGATGTTTGACTGAGTAACTTTTACTTGTAGTTGAGTAGATTAGACCCTGAGTATYAATATTTTTACTAAAGWACTAGTGTTGAGTATTTTGTCCACCACYGATCCCTGCCCACTGAAAAGCCATTCAAACCTACATGCCAGCAGGAAATTGCAGCCACATATTCTTTCAAAGTGGACGGAGATGTCGTCAATCCAGTAATCCCTGCAGGAAGGTCAGTATCAGAGACTGAACACTGTACCAGGTCCTGCCCTTTACTGTGGCACCAGGTAGCAAAGACCACCCACCAGTTAGCAGAAACAGCACTGGGATGGTTTGCCACTGTTTGTCCTACTTCTCCAGCATAGTTTAAGAAAGTGGAACCGGGCCTTGTAGAGGCCAGACCCAGAGCTGAAGCCGATCTGGGTCRGGGTGGAGAATCTGGCCCCCCAACTGAGAAAGGAAATCCCTCCTGGAAGGGAGACGCAGGCTGGAACAAAGCCTGTTCAGCAGAGAAAAGCAAGTCCTCACTGGCTAGAAGGGGGCCACCAAGAGACCCTTCTGGCCCTCCTGAAGAACGCTTAAGAGACTTCTGAAAATTAGACTGACCGAAAAGCATAAAGACTAAAAGCATAAAGGAGGGTCTGGGACCAGCTGTGCAGGTACCCTCTTCAAAGATTCTACCTAAAAGCCTGCCATCAGGTCACAGTGGACTTTATTAATTCTTGACCTGCACATGATCAAGAAGGATCGTTCCAGTGCTTGAAGCACCACCTCTTGCAGTCAGTATGGATTAAATAGAACATCAGTTTTGGTTCTCTGTGTCTTCTGGACTCACCATGTTTCTGCTCCTCGGTCTGGTCACCTGATCCTTGTCTCTCCCCAGGTGTTTGGCCTTTCTCCCATTAGTGTCTCTTTACATTCTGTCATTGTGCTTCTCTCTGTCGTTATGGATTCATTCTCTGTTTGCCTTCTTAAATCTTTTGTAAGTAGTCTTCTGCCTCAGCARGTGTTTTGTTTGGTTAATCAGCTTTTCCTTTTYATATGAGTCCTAAAGTGTTGTCTACATCTTGGGTTCCTAACAGAAACTGGTTTAATCAGCCAACCACATAACAACAAGGCTKCTAGATGTACTGATCAGAGTTTAAAAATGGGGAAGGTGGTACGATCTACTTTAGGGGGTCTGAAATGATATGATGCATCCACATTACAGTAATAATGTTTAAAATGTGTATGACAATGGAGTAATACAAAATATAAAAATCACTAAACCATTATACACCCGATTTATTGTTTTACTGGTTCYCTTTTAGAAAGTTTTAGTCCAGGTGGAGGCAGCTGGACGCTCAGCCTGCTTCTGCTGGACGTTTTGTCTGTTAGTTTCTTTCCATTGTTGACTGATCTTGATCAAKCTGTGTGATTGCATCAAAGTAAAGACTCTGCACCAGAAAATTAGTCAATAAGGTTTAAAACATAATATTTAGGAAAAAAAACAGACATTTCTTAAGCTCCTTTGCCTGTTCTCGTGCAGGTTTCATAGGAACAAAGCAGTTAGGAGGAAACACTGCTGGTGGTATTTTACAAGCAGTGGGGAAAGTAGCAGCTGTCTGCTAATGAGCAGCTAATGCTAATTCTGCCATTCAGTGCTAATAGTGGTTTGTTACAGCTCTTTRTTGTGGACTGAGGAGTTACGAGGTATTGCTCAAGTCAGAGACACAAAACAAACGGGATAACGTTTTAAAAAAAGTCACAGCAGGTTCTTAAGGAGCGACGTCACTTTCAGTTTAATTTGCTTTATGTGAGAACTGAGGAGAGTCAAGTATTTAAAGAGTTGGCAGTATTTTGGAMACTTTGTTTTTCACAAGAAAGAAAAGGAAAAGAAAACCAGGGCAGTTTATAATTTATGAGTTTCCTTATAACAATTCAGAGAGAAGATTTGCTGTGGGTACTCTGTGTCATCCTCACTCCCCTTTGTGTGTGTGTGTGTGTGTGTGTGTGTGTGTGTGTGTGTGTGTGTGTGTGTGTGTGTGTGTGTGTGTGTGTGTGTGTGTGCACCCACTCGTACATTTTTGTCCTCTACACATTAACATCCATTCCTGTCTGACCCTCTGCAACAAAGGCGTTTCAAAAGACCTCCAATTGCCTTGTGACCCCTAACGTCAGCCCACACTCCCCCTTTTTAAAGTCTGAACAAAGAATGCTGCTGAAGCTTAAATATGGAGGAATTCAACCGATCCACCATGACTCACATGCAGCTTTCAGCCCACTGTAGCTCAGCAGTGGGTGTGTGTGTTTGCTTTTTATCATTATCTAATATCTCTTGAGGTAAGACACAGGTTTTAATGCAACTCTTATAAAAACAAATAGTTGCACTGAGATCTTAAACCGGTTAATTTKTACACCAATCCTTTTTAAAGTTGGTTGCCTCAGCAAAACAAACAGTAAACACAATTTTTTTTATTACTTTTACAAATACTGAGATCAGATTTGGTGTTTTTGTAATGTCCGATCCCCAAATGAGACTTCACTGATCTTGTCATTAAAACTTTCCACTAACTACTGGAATCAACTCTGTTAGCAAAATATCTAATGAACTGCTTGCTACTGCCACACTAACCTTTATTGTGTTTGCTAATATTATTAAATCAAGTTGACTCCAAATGTTAATCAGTTGTAAATATCAGCCTAATAATTATTTCCAGAGAGTTTCAATAAAATCTGTTTGATGATTGTTAATAAATATGAATAATAATTTAAAAGATTTATCAAATTTATTTTAAAATCAAATTCAGATTTGAATGAATCTACACTGTTCTGATTTTAAAGCTCATGTTTCCAACTTATTCCACCAGAGGGCGGTCAAGAGCTTTCCTGAGAAAGACCTGCAAACTTTTCTGTTAAACCTGTTGATGTTATAACAATGTGAGGTAAGAATACTCTCAAAATAAACTTTTAAACTGAATTTTTCACTTTTTAYAGAACATGTGGTCAGGAATGTGGAAAAAAAGTTTTTGAAAAGTTCAAACAAGAAATTTAAATTCTGGTAAATCAGAAAATTATTGCTGAAGGAACAATGATGTTTACCATCATTCATCGTAGAGGCTTAAACTCTAAAAACAGTCTGCCTGAATGGTTTGTACTGGGGAAAACTGGAACTACTGTGAGGATTAATTTACACAGAACAGCATGGTATGTATATGTAGGTAGGTACACWTTCTACTAGTTTAGCATTTCACTTCTTCAATCTGGGATGTGTTTAAAGGTCATCAAAGCTCAGAAGAACGGAGAGAATTTAGTTTAACAGTTAGATACATCTAAATCTAAACATCTAGAAACAAAAAATGTCAGAGTTGTTAAAGGCACCTTGAACTCATCTCAGTTTAGTTTGATAATTTTAGAGCACTAGAGCTTTATTTTGACACCTGCACTGAAGCTCAAACCATCAGAGTGAATGTCCAGGTCTAAAAACCACGCTAATGCTAAATAAATCATTAAAACATGGGTCCAGATCAGCAGCCCTCCTGAGAGCAAAATCTCTTATTATCTCTTCTCATCCTCACCTCACCATGAAATCATTAAATGGTTAACATATATTTTTTTAATATGTCCTTTTGTTTTCCAGATAGACCTGCTCATTCAGAAACACCTGTGTGCAGGGGATGTTTGGGCAGAAAGTGTTGCAGGTCAGGCGGGAGTCTAAACAATCCTTGGAATAGCAATGAGCTGGACTGAGTGCTCTCATCAGACACACTTCAACAAAAGTTCAGTTTCTTTTTCTTCTCTCCATCTACTTGGACACAAAATGGAAACATTTTTATCAGAGCAAACAAAGGGTCTCAGGCTAAAATAATAAAAGAACTGAAGGATTTAGATGAGTTCATGARGTGACAAATTATAAAATAAAACTTGATACTAAAGGAATTAACAATATACGGGCAAATGCACACATWCACTAAAATATGACTACATATGAAGACTAAAATATAGAATGAAGATGTAATTGATTTTTTTTCCTGTAATGAATGACTGTCAAT
>NW_013952855.1:304982-309472 GCF_001266775.1 Austrofundulus limnaeus | reverse complement strand
AAATTAGGCAGGTGCATAAATTTGGGCACCATTTTCATTTTATTGATTTCAAAACCTTTAGATTAATTATTGGAACTTAAATTTGATTTGATAAGCTCAGTGACCCTTGACCTCCACATACAGGTGACTCCAATTATGAGAAAGGGTATTTAAGGGGGGCAGTTGTAAAATTTTCTCCTATTTGCATCTTCTCTGAAGAGTATGAAAAGAACTGTTTGGGAAAAAATGCAAAAAGAAATGTTGACAAACCATGGATGAACAAAGGATTAAGAAATGCTTGTAAAAAAGAACTACTTGTATTCATGCTTCCTAAAACTGATAACAGTCAGAGGAGAGATACAAGAAATATAAAAACAAGTTAGTATGGATTAACATAAGAAGTATTATTGATATGAAATGAGGTTTGAGTTCTGAATTAACACCAGACCAAGACAAAGTTTATTGTGCAGGAATGAGACTCAGGAACCGCTTGGTTCGTCAGATCTAAACACATATTCCGATTAGTGGCAGAACRAGATAGAAGAATCTTCCAGTGAACAAAAGCCGCTAAACYGTTTCCAGTTGAAGGAGTCCAGATGGAAACTTTGAGTTGTCTGTGTTCCAGAACGGTGCTGTAAAGTTATATTTGCTCAGTTGGTTTGTTTGGTTCAGAGAGGCAAGAGTGGGATTCAGGGGCAGACGTGGGTCAACATTGGTAGTTCAGATAATATTTCCACGTAGAATGGAGCAGGCAGGTTCCCATAATCTGTGGTACAGGTGTGGATCAAGATCAGGGAAGTCAGATGGCTGAAGGTTCCGATCAGTGGCGAGACAAGGAGCAAAATCCGAGGAGCAAGGTGTCGTTACCAGTGAGACAGATGACTGGAATAATCCGACAGGGGCAAAGGTGAGAACTGTAGAACCAGGTGACATGAACAAGGTCGAGATCATGAGGCTATAACATGACATGAACTTCAACTTGGAATGCTGGAGAATCACAGGCGAGCTGATGATAATCTGGTGCCGAACAGAGGTGAGTGGCTGAGATAAATACTGGGTGGCACAGGTGAAACGAATGAGCAGATTACTGGGAACTGTGATGGGAGGGGAAGYGAGCAGACTGAGACAGGAACTGAATGAAGACTGTGAACTTGAGTAGAAAAGACTGTGATAACATGACTGTGGCAATAATCATAACAAATGTTAGTGATTTATTGAACAAAAGTAATGGTTGGGGAGTAATGAAWRGTGTTCTGAAAATCATTTAGCAAAATCAGGCATGATGTAAAGGATGACGAGGAAATGTATAATCAAAATCATCTTTTGCTGTGCTTTTGCACCTGTCGGCCACCCTTAGATTTCTCTGTAATTATTCATATTACAAATGATAAATGACTGACTGAACATTTTAAAACCATTCAGTTAAAAAAACAAACTTGTTGCACTGAATCTGTATACAAGTAATCTCAGAATGAACCTTAAAATGATCAGAGAAGGTAAAAAAGGCCTCTCCTCCTCCCTGCACAGCTTCTGAGGAGAGACAGAGTGAGGCTGGGGGGACGGACGGACTGAGCTCAGTTGGGTGTGTGTGTCAGGTTATAGAGGACCGACTGAATGTTTCTCAGAAACATTAGCAGAATAAATAAGCTCCAATTTTAAACCTGGTTGGGACCAGTTTAGTTTCAGAGCACTTGTTACCATGAAAATATGTGCCTCATCTTTTGTGCAACTGAATCAAGGATTAATTGATCCAGGATTACACCAAAATCCCAGTTTAATCCCTTTTCCTAGTTTCAGGCAACGGTCCACTGGTCCCCCAGTTTTAACGAGTGCAAAAATAATTATAATGTGATGAAAAAGTCAGACTCTTCTTTCTCCCTCATCTATAATTATTCTTTACAAGTTCAAGGAACAACTTTCTCACATACGTATATAAACAGAAAATACTGTATGTCTACCCCATTCTCTTATAAAGCTGATGCAATCAGCCATGTGTACCAGGGTTCATAGGCAAGTTAAATTTAAGACTTTTTTAATGCAAGTTGAAATAAAACCAACTTCACAATAAACACATATGTAAAAACATAGTGACAATTTTATTCAAATGTTTATTTTAACACAAAACAACTAGCTGCAAGAGGCATTCAGTAAATTCTTTATAAAGATAAATAAACGTTACCAATTATTTTAATTTTTGGGGTGAACTTCAATCATCCTACTTACAATGTGTTAACATTTTTAAGACCTCTGAAAGATTCATTTAAAACATTTCAATGCTAATTAAGGCCTGATCTTTGGATTAATGAATTCAATGCCTTTTAAGACTTTTTAAGGAGCCGCGGGTATGAGTGTACTCATGAACAAAAGCAGAAACTACATCAAAGTCACAAAATAATTATTGATCCTCACTGACATTAACTCACATTTAAGAGCGCATTTTATCTTTGTTCACAAACTATCAGAATAAACCAATAAAAGAAGAATGAGTTCTGATCTTAAAAAAATATTTTCTTCTTTTGCATCTTAACCATTTATATAAAATTCACCAACTATTCTGCAAGGATAAATAATTACCAGCAAGTAGCAAAATACAAAGCAGCAATGTAAACTCTACCCAATTATATTGTTTATTATATTCTAACTTTAAGAGAGCAGAAAAATAAACATCTACACCCCTCCAACATTCAAACACGTCGTTTGTAATAAAATGAAAGAAAACAGAAATCTTGCTTATTTGTGTCGTTTTATCTCGTGGTACACACATTCAGTCCAGACAGGATCCTCAGCTGATCTGTTGGTTATCACAGTTAAAGCACCATAATAAAGCTTTGCTGCACGTTGGTAATCCTGGAAACAAAGTTTTATTAGGATCAAAAATATCCTAGACAACAGTTTTTAAAATAGTTAAATAGTAATAGTTTAAAACAGTTTTGTTGTTATTGTTAAAAATAAGTTGTAACCAGATGACTGAAACTTAACATTCACCTTTACCTCTGCTAATGGGAGATGTGACGATCCCTCTTCAGATGCTGCTGAAAACAGAAACAGTAAACGTTAAAATCAGTTTGTGCTCATTTGAACTGGAAAATAATAAAAATGCACCTACCTGAACACCTGCAGCTGTTTGCTCTGCTCATCAGACACACTGAGAGGACCAGTAAAACACCCAGGATGAAGGTGCATGGAAAGACTCCACTCCAGATATAAGTGAGAAAGTCATCTTTATCTGCACAAAGACTGTTTGTTAGAACACGATTATTTACAAAGTGCTCTGAACCATCTGGTACTCACATTTGAAGTCCAGCTTGGTCCCGTTTCCAAACAGTAAGAGTCCACATACGGCTACAGCACAGTAGTAAGTACCGGTGTGAGACTCGTTCAGGTTTGTCACGGGCAGCTTGTAGACGCAGTTTTGTGATGATGTGTTGGGTTTCCTCTCACACAGACCATTCCTACCTCCGTGTGTGTAGACGACTCCTGGATGAAATCCTTCAGTGTTTCTGAACCAGTAAACACTGTGTTCTCCATCACACGTTCCACTTTGTACCATACATTTCAGAGTCACAGAACCTCCTGAGTGGGCCGTCTCAGATACTGACTGATGGACTAAAGTCTGGATGTTAGAGCCTGAACCTTTCACAGTCACTGTAGTACCCTCTGCAAATTCAAACCTATAAAGATAGCTGCTCGCACAGTAATAAGTGGCTGTGTCTGAAATGCTCAGATTTGTTATCTTCAGGTGATATTTACCCTTTGCTGTGTCCAGTGCAAAGCGTGGATTGTTTCTGAACTCATCGTAGAAAATTCCATTGGTTTCATACTTGTAGAAGGTTGAAATCAGCTTTGGTTTCGACCCCAGGTTTTGTCTGTACCAGTAAAACCGGGCATCAACAACATCTTCGTAGAAACACTGCAGAGTCAAACTATCTCCAGCTTTAACAGAAACAAAACCTTTCTGCTGTCGAACAGATGAGTAGAAATTCAAGCCATTTACCGAAACTGAAGTGAAGAGGGAGAAAGAATTATATTTAACATTTAAAACTTTGTTGAAATCTTGAAATGAAGTACCAATTAAATTCACTCACAAAGACAGAAACTCACCTCCCAGAACAAACCATGTCAGACAGAAGACAGACTGTACAGACATTGTCACTGTGCTCAGATTGTCCTGCTGAATGAAAACAACCTTGACCCGTTTTTCTGTTTTCACAAACTATGAAACTGGCTTTGATTGGCCAAGCAATTGTGATGTAATAACTCCTGTTTAGAAAACACTGTCCTGTCTCCTACCAGTCTACTGTTCAGAACTAGCCTGGTTTAAACCAGACCCTGTCCTTCACTTTGCTTCGTACAAGGGTCTGGACTTGATGCATAGAGAATCGATTTCTTGCAGGAAGCGTGACCTCTGCTGAAGCATGTGTGTGTTGTCGGTGTGAAGGAGGCTAAGTGGAAATCGCGTGTGCTGTAAACAACCCTACTGAGAGGAGAAATATACTGAGCCAAACAAGACG
>NW_013952855.1:303840-304960 GCF_001266775.1 Austrofundulus limnaeus | reverse complement strand
GAAACATTAGCAGAATAAATAAGCTCCAATTTTAAACCTGGTTGGGACCAGTTTAGTTTCAGAGCACTTGTTACCATGAAAATATGTGCCTCATCATTTGTGCAACTGAATCAAGGATTAATTAATCCAGGATTACACCAAAATTGACGTTCTCTTCTCTGATTGGCCCTTCTCAATGGGAGAAGTCCCAGACGGAGCAGTGAAGGGAAACTGGAATTGAGCGGAGCTGCGTAGGAAGGCAARGGCCAGGCTCGTTCAGAACCATAATTAAAAGAAAAGTTACATGTCCGTATGCAAATAAAAAAATATATCATTCCTGCAYTGATGGAGCCAAATTATTTTTCTATAAGCAGAGATGGGGGTAACGATTAAGAGCATCATTGACATGACTCAGAGCCWTGAACAAGGATCAAATAAGGTCGGACTCCGGATTAACGTCAACAAGACCAAGATCATGCAAATTGGATGCGCCACAGCTGGTACCCCTGCCACTATCGTACCACACCAGATTGAAGGAGTGCAAAGGTTYACGTATCTGGGCAGCATTATAACTAACGATGGTGATGCAGAGCACGATGTGGGAAGGCGGGAGCTGTTTTTCAGCAGCTCYGACCAATTTAGATGCCACACTTGTCAGTATGGCAGCAAAGATCCACCTTTTTAACTCACTCGTCATCCCAACAGCCATATACGCATATGAAATTTGGAAGRCRTCTTCAAAGACTGAAAGAACACTGAACGTTGTCCAGCGGTGGTTRTGACRGATCCTGYGAGTCTCATACCGGGGTCACATCACTGACGAGGAGATCCATCGCAGAACAGCCACTTGTGCACTGAACGACATTGCGACAGAGCACCAATTAAGATTCGCTGGACATGTCCTCCATCAGAAAGCAACACRCCTACCGAAAATCACYGTCCAGTGGATACCACCACAGGGGAAATAGAAACAAGGGCATTCCAAATGTAATTGGTGCTGTACCTTCCYTTCCACGAAGACCTCAAGGCCCTAGATATCAGCCTAGAGTGGCGCCGGTGCATGGCAGCCTCGCTTCTGTCAGTGTGCCCCAGGGCAGCTGTGGCTACAGTGTAGTTTGCCATCATCAGTGTGTGAATGTGA
>NW_013952855.1:297072-298148 GCF_001266775.1 Austrofundulus limnaeus | reverse complement strand
GAGCTGCAAAAGTTCAGATTTTCTAACTTCAGCGATTTGCGCATCAAGCACGTTTAACGCTCAGATTGTTCAAATCGTTCAAATCGCGCTGCTCTAATCGTGCTTGAGGCGCCGCAGCACTTCCCGACGTTGCTTGAAGTGCGTCCACCATAGACTTTGCATGTAAACCTGATGCTCCTGATGCTGAAATCGTGTTCGGTGTGAACGCACCATTACCTTTTGTGCTGAGCCGAGTRAAAATTGATTGCTGGGCTGCTAGCTTGCTTTTTAGCTCCCGCACTTTCTGAGTCCGTAAAGACTGCATTAACTTTACACTGAAAAAATCTGTCCTGTGGAAATTCTGTTCTTTGCGCTTTCCTAATGCCACTGTTTGTGGAGGGATCAGATATTGAAAAYAACTTATCACCCATGCTGCGTTCCAGTAGCAGCTGTGTTTTACTGCCTGCATGGCTGCAGTGTGTGACTTGATTTATGTGACCAGGAAAACATGGGCTGGTATAAGTTTCTCCTATCAATCACATGGAATGGATTATTTTGTCAAGCAAGAGAATAAGTTCTGTTTTATTGGGGTTTTTTTTTCTTCCTCATGTGGGCCCCTGGGCCAGTGCCCAAAATGTCCATATAATAATCAAGCCTTGGCYCAGTGAAATATTAACTACCTTTAGGCAGCTTAAGGTGAACCCGAAACAAAATTGAAATTCTATAGAATGTAGAAAAATAACATGCTTACCACTTTTGTCTAAAATAAAAGAAGTAAAAATTATGTTAGGGTTTTTACTGTTTTGCATGTGTAAGTGTATTAGAACAGAGAGCTTGGTTAATATGATGAAAGTATAATTAGAATTTTAACCTCAATTTTTTAAAAATTGGGACGTTCAGYAAAATGTATTTGAAAACAGAATGAACAACGTGCAAGTTTCACAATCCATATTTTATTCATAATAAAACCGTACATCCGTTTTCTTCTGCTTATCCAGGATCAGGTCTCAGGGGCAGCAGCCGAAGCAGAGAGACCCTGATTTCCCTCTCCCCAGCCACTTGGACCAGCTCATCCGGGGGGATCCCAAGGTGTTCCC
>NW_013952855.1:295098-296372 GCF_001266775.1 Austrofundulus limnaeus | reverse complement strand
TTTACCTACAAAAAAAGAAAAGATAAAACCCTTACTTAACTCCTGACAGAGAAACAGAAAAGTGATGCTCGAACAAAAAGGATCAGTTTTTTTACCTCCTTCAATTAGTACTCCCTGTAACGTGCAAGTTATGAGGGCTGAAAACCTGCACACAGAGAGAACCACAGACTTAAATAACTTTGGAGGAGGGGAACTTGTCTCCATTTATTCAAAGAACTCTCCTCTCTTCTCTCCATACAGGGGAGGAAACACAAAGCAAAAAACTAAAGTCAAAGCACACAATATAAAACTCTCTTGTTTATACTATTACAAAAAGTGACTTACGATGGTGCAGATTCACAAATCTTCAACAACTATTTCAAACCTCAGTCTCTGTGCAGCATGCAGGATGGTGTCATCTGTAGGTGCTGAAGGCCTCAGTCCCTCACTGGTTCAGACTGTTGGCTCCAGATCATTCAAAGAGTTCCACCTGTTCACCACCTGACAAGACACACACACACACACAGCCACGTTAGGTACAGAAAACTAGGACACACCCAAACTGCAAAATAAATAAATAACACAAAGGTCCCAGTCAGTGTATAAGACACTAGTCTGGTCTAAAACGTAATAAAAAAGAACATACAGACACATTGTGACAAGTCTAGAGGAGACAACTTTTTACACAAGCTACCGTATATAAAAATAAATGTATGTCTACCTTAGTGGGACTTGTAGGATTTGGGGGTGTAAACAGGTCTCTAGATGATCATCAGTGGATCTGTTCTTGGACTTGATGATTTTCATGTGAGAGAAAGCAGACTCCAGAACTCTCCATCTATGCGACTTGTTGCTCTGGACTTGATCCCAAAGTCATTTTGCAAAGTCAAAACCTCATTTTCAACACCAGAGCAGTCCAGCTGAAACATGGACACGAATTTGGACACATCCATCTATCCTGGTGGACAACTGCACGTCTTTAATACGATCTCACTTTTATTTTTAAAATCATGAAAAAGCACATCTGCAGCCTCAATAAACACTTCTTTCATGACTTCTCCATCGCTGAAAGACTTCTTATGTTGAGCCAGAATGTGGCTAACACGGTATGAGGCTATTGTAGCAGCCTTATGCTGCGTTCACACCGAACGCGATTTCAGCTTCAAAATCGCAGCCAACGCTGAAGTTTGAAGCTTGTGCACTTTGAGGTCAGACGCAGGTCAGCTCTTGAAGCGCTGCACGGCAGAGCCTCCCCACCCGTCGGGCTCTGTTTAATGTCGGACGAGGAAGTGGCT
>NW_013952855.1:286026-287347 GCF_001266775.1 Austrofundulus limnaeus | reverse complement strand
GTACCCCATACTCCCGGAGTATCCCCCACAGAAGTACCCGTTCCCCAGAATGGAACATGGTAAACATATCAATTGTTGAAACAAATAAATTGTATTATTTAAAGGAAAAATTAAAGTATTTTGAATTTTRTCACAGCAATATGTTTCAAAAATGTGTTGTGCAACAACCAGCTGTAAAAGYAAACAGTTTGAAAAATTAGGAAAACTTTGAATAACTCATCTACTACAGTTCATTAAATCATCAAAAGATATTCAGGCCATTTACCATTAAAAGAATCTGGARAAATCTGTGTTTGATGGACAAGGCTGAAAGTTTGAACTGAAGGGCTGTATTTGTGTCAGTTAATTGCTGCATTTAGTGACCTGAGAGAGAATTAAGGTCTGAATTTCAACTTTAGAGTTGTTGCCTRTTAAAGACAGATGTGCTTTCAAGCTGATAAAATCACCACATCTTGCTGCTGAGCTCCTGCTCAATCAACAACCTCAGCCTTACCTCTGGTCCCTCTTGACAGGATGTCCATGTGGTTGTTTTAATGTATGTTATGTCATATTATGTGGTCGGGGTGCAGGGGTGCATCATTTGTTCCACTTTGACAGCATTGCTGGTAATCTGCGGGTTTCACTTCTGTAAACACATTATTGCTTCCCTGATTGGTGCTTGTAGTTTAAAAATGGCTTCACCTTTTTTCTAATTGTGCAATCATTCTGAGAAACAGACTTGCGTTACAATTCAATGAAGCAATCATTCGATAATACTTGTAACTTGTGTCACCAGTTTACTGTCTCCTTGACTTTAAAATGTTAACACTGACATCTGGTGTTAATGGGAGGTAACTACAGTTGTTGATTTGTCAGTTTTATTGCGTCGTTTTTAGGAGCCTGACATTGTGTCAAGAGTGCACAGTATGGCTCATGCCTTTGCTGTTTTTTAAATGCAGGTTGGGCTGTGAAGGCATTGTCTGTGTGAAATTTGTTAATATTCAACATACAATTGTCAGACACTTTATTAGGTTTTGTTCAAGTAAACAGATTGTTTTGTGTACTTTGTGTCCGTTTGTAATGGCCAGAGCTTTATAGTAACTACGGTAAGTACATTTACTTTACTTACTTTTTTGACGATTGGTAATTTTACTTTGTATTTTTTTTAATTGTTACCTGTACTTGTATTTCGTTATTTTTAAAACCTAAAGATGACACTTTTACTTCTTTAAATTAAAAATTAACACCTAGTTATTTGTTACAAATATAAATATATCTGAACTCATCATGAAAGGAGTATGTGCTCTAAAAAATGAAGTGCTGAATTTAAACTGTTTCCACT
>NW_013952855.1:282801-286016 GCF_001266775.1 Austrofundulus limnaeus | reverse complement strand
CTTCTGCTCCTCTTCCTCCCTCAGAACTGCCAGTCTGGACTCCTCTTCCTCTCTCAGGAACTGGTGGAGCTTGTTGAACGCTGATCTGTCTCTCTGTGGACAGCAGCTGCTTCTTGTGGTGTTGGATCACATCATTGTATGTTTCCTCCACATGTTTGTGTTTGTTCCTCTTGTCCTGCAGAGACTTTAAGTCAGATCTCAGCTGCTCCTTCAGCTCTCTGACTGCTTGTTCTACAGGAACCACTTTGTGCTTCTGGTGGAGAGAAAACTCACAGGCAGGACACACAGCTCTCTGCTCGTCTTTACAGAACCAATGAGGAACTTCTGAATGTTTCTCACACACCACCTCCTTCTCCTCTTCCTTTTCTTTTCTTTCCTTAGAGAGTAAAGTACTTTGCCTTTCAGCAAATGAATCAGACTGCTCTTTGAGGTTAAAGTTAACAAACAGATTAGTCTTGGACGATTTTCTTTTACAAATAGGACAGTTCTTGTTTCCAGTTTGTTCCCAGAACTTCTGCAGGCAGCTTRAACAGAAGCTGTGGTTGCAGCTCAGAGACACTGGATTTTTAAAAGTCTCCGAACAGATGAAGCAGCTCAGGAAACTTTGAAAAGGAGTGAGTTTTTCAGCCATTTCCTCTAARCTTTAAYAGTCAGACTCACCAAAAATCTGTCCTTTTGAGCCTCAGTCCATTAAAGTTTTTAGTTTCCGTCCTTCACTCTGTAATGGCGTCTCAGCTCCAGTGAAAAGTGTCGAAATGAACTTTAAACTTCTCTGTCAGGTAATAATCCCTGACATTTCATTTTCTTATCAACATTGGGCAGGGTTTGATTTATTATTAACTTATAAAGTCACTTCCTGCATGAAGTGCATAGAAGTGATTTCTTTACAACAAAGACAAATAAAGCTTTCAGATCAGATGTTAGTTTTATTTATAGAACATGTTTTAAMCAACAGAAATTGACCAAAGTGCTTCACAGTCAAACCAGATTAGACTTATGCTCTGCTTGATCTAAAGGCAAAGTAAAAAAATAGAAAAATGAACCTTAATTTGTAAGAAACTGTTAGAGCAGAGAGCTGTAACTGATGAGTAGTTTGAGAAGATCTGTTTAATATGTTGGAACTGTGAGGATCAGTGGTCGATTTGGACCAAGAATGCAGACCTAAGAGGTGGTTTAACTGAAAATGACCTTAATAAAAAGTGCTGACACTTAAAACAAAGACTGACATCAAGAAAAGAAGTTAACATCGAGGAGCGAAACACAAGGAAGTAGAATCCAAAGACCGTCAAAACAAAACAACACATTACAGTAATCTACTAACGTGAAGTTAGAGGGAGGCTGGTTAAATATGAACTAGACTGATGAAACATGGAAGGCAGTTGAACTGGCAACAGTTGCTGAATTTCCAACTGGAAGTGACTCAAGACGACATTGTTCATGAGTAAAATAAAAGTTTATTCATTAATAACTATAAAATATTTATCTTGTACATTTAAAACATATATACTGTACATATTTTTTTCTAAACAGCCTCCTAAGTTCTTCGCCTTGCAGAGTTGCTAAATGGGTCGTGGGAGTTTGCTTGTCCGGTCTACATGTGTTTTGTAGACTTGAGAAAGCTTCTGACCGTGTTCCTCGAGGCATTCTGTGGGGGTGCTGTAGGAGTAGGAAGTGCCTGGTTTGCTATTAGGAGCAATCCAGTCCCTGTACAAACCAAAGCAGGAGCTGTGYTCACATTCTTGGCACAAAGTTGAGCTTGTTCTCAGTGCGTGTTGGACTCTGCCTTGTCTCCGATCCTGTTTGTAGTGTTTATAAACAGRATCTCAAAGTGCAGTCATGGAGAGGAGGCTGTTTGGTTTGGGAACCACAGGGTCTCATCTCTGCTGTATGCAGATAATGTGGTTCTGTTGGTGTCTTCAGACCAAGACCTTCAGTGTGCATGGGGGCAGTTTGCAGCCAAGTGAGAAGCGGCTGAGATGAAAGTCAGTTCCTCTAAGTCTGAGGCCATGGTTTTCGACTGGAAAAGGGTGGAATGCCCCCTCCGGGTCGGGGGAGAGTCTCTGCCTCAAGTGGAGGAGTATATAAAGAGTATTTAAGTATCTGGGTGTCTTGTTCACGAGTGATGGTAGGATGGAGTGGGAGATGGATCAATGGAGAAAGAGCTGAGTTGAAAGGTAGAACTCTCSATTTACTGGTCTGTCTTTGTTCCAACCCTTACCTATGGCGTGGATCATGACCGAAAGAACGAGATCCCAGATACAAGCGGCCAAAATGAACTTCCTTCTTAGGGTGGCCGGGCTTAGCTTTAGAGATAGGGTGAGGAGCTCCACCATCCGGAGGGAACTYGGAGAAGAGCCGGTGCTCCTCCACATCAAAAGGAGTCAGTTGAGGTGGCTCGGGCATCTGATTAGGATGCCTCCTGGACGCCTCCCTTTAGAGGTGTTCCACACAGTGCGGCTGTGGTGTAGTGGTAGAGCAGCCGGCTTTGGGACACGCAAGTCACAGGTATGACTCCCCGCCATGCCCACATGCCGTGTTGTCCTTGAGCAAGACACCTAACCCCCAACTGCTCCCCGGGTGCCTACATGGCTGCCCGTTGCTCCACTTGGTTGTGAATGGGCCAAATGCAGAGCAAAAATTTCGTCATTGTATGGGAACATACACTGATGACCAATATAAGTACCTTTACCTTTACACGTCCCACTGGGAGGAGGCCCCAGGGAAGGCCCAGGACTCGCTGGAGGGATTATGTATCCTCTCTGGCCTGGGAACGCACTGGGGTCCCCCAGGACGAGCTGGAAAGTGTCGCTGGGGAGAGAGATGTCTGGGTTTTCTTCTGTATGGAAGAAAATGTGTCAGTTTTCAAATTAAAATGGATTAATAGAATGCTTTCTCATTGTCAAAATAAAGCTGCATTTTTTGACTCATAAATAAAGTTAAAAAACAAATCATCCAAAACTGCATTTTCATTTTCTTCTAAATTAAAATAATAAATAAAATGTTTATTTGATTTTCAAAATGTACCTGTAAAAAGTGACCAAAATTCATTTTGAAATGTCAAATTTGAAAATTTTAATGTGTTAGCATCTTTTTTTATTTCATGCCTGCAACACTAACAGTACAGTGGTTTGCAAAAGTATTCATACCCCTTGAACTTTTCCATATTTTGTCACATTACAACCACAAACATAAATATATTTCACTGGAATTTAATG
>NW_013952855.1:279726-281747 GCF_001266775.1 Austrofundulus limnaeus | reverse complement strand
CCTCTAAAACATGCAGGATAGCGGCCCTCGAGGACTGGAGTTTGACACCCCTGATCTATGGTGAACAGGAGGGAAGACTGTTACAGTGCATCTGGAAGGTGCAGTGGGAGTCTAAAAACAACATAATAGAGAGAAGAAAGAAGAGAGAAAAAAAAATCACATGAAACACTTAAAATCTGCTTGTATTGAGCCATATGATATTTGCCCTGTTGAAGGTGCGTTAGTCACCGAGCCGGTAGGCAACTCATTTAATGGCTGGTCCATTCTTTTATTAAAAGACCTTTTACTTTTTACCTTAAATCTTGGTGTGTAGCCTGTCTTTCCAGTGAAATATATTTATGTTTGTGGTTGTAATGTGACAAAATATGGAAAAGTTCAAGGGGTATGAATACTTTTGCAAACCACTGTATATTGTAGGTGTAAACTAGAGCCTAAACACCAGTCAATATGATCTAATTACATTTAAAGTGGCATTCATAACAGCTGATATATCTATTAAACAAGAAACTGAGTCAGATCCCTTGTCACAAGTGGCATTGTTTGCGTAACAGATGGCACTTTCCCTTGTTACAGTTTTTATTGATTGTTTTGGCGCAGCCGTCAACTCAAAAACCACATTTTCAAAACGTTAATGCAGAGGCCTAAACAGTGCCACAGTGGCCAAAATGACACATTTTGTTTGCAAAAGGCACTAACTGTGTAAAAACATTTAAAATATGTAACAAAAGCAAACTTTGCCTTCAAACAACTCAACTTTGACACAATGTATGAGCACCTCCAAACAAGCAGTACACAATGGGCAACAAAATACTAAATACAGCACTATGTAGCCTATTACTGTACGTAGCTTACATGCCAGTGCCGTTTGTTGTCAAATTTGCCCTCTTGCAAAAAAGCATCCAGAAGCAGATTTGGTTTGATGCAAATTTTATTGATTACATTTTTCTTTTCAGACTGTGCCTGACAAATGAGATATTCCAACAGAGAATACATGGAAATAAAAATAAAATCCTTTACTGTGTGAGAAATTAGGTAAATAAAAAACACAGTCTTTTACAGCAAAGAACAAAAATCTATAGTAAGTCTATACTATGAGTATAAGAGATAGCCACAAGTGAAAGAAGTGAAGAGTATAGAGGAAGGAATTGTACCATCATCTGAGGGTGCAATGCAAACCACTCATTAAAAACACGAGTGGTGGAACGCCACATTGTCCCAGATAATCACGAACAGTGGTATGCCAGGCCTCAACAGGCCTCTCTCTTGAGGCGGGATCAGGATGTCATGAAGGGCATTCATGAATGCTTTGAAACGCTCGGTGTTGTATGGGCCAATGGCAGGGATRTGGCACAGTACGCCATCATTAGAGATGGCAGCACACATAGTTATGTTGGCGCCCCTCTGTCCTGGAACAGTTATATTGGCCCTATGCCCAATGAGGTTCCTTCCACATCTCCTTACTTTACAAAGATTGAACCTGGCTTCATCAACATAAATGAAGACATKRTGTGCCCCCTCAGCCATTCTGCAGCCAGACCAATGTAGCTTAATCCTAAAATATCTCCAAAATTACAGATGAGAATAAAATAAATGAATGTAATGTCTTAAATCTGATACTGACAGTTTTGTTTTTTACAATTTCTTATAGCGTGTTAACTTTTTTCTCAAAGTTTGTGTTGCTGATTTATTTGATCARTATTTTAGGTGATGGTCTGTGGAATCTGGTGGAGAGGCAGGTGAGGAATGCCACTGCAGACACCACAGTGGAGGTTCAGAGAGATGTGGCAGATCCTTTAATTCCACGAACAGAGGATCCTCTTCAGTTCTGGGCAACTAGAAAGACTGTTTATTCCCATCTGTATCAACTTGCACTGCAGTTCCTGTGTACTCCATCCTCTTCAGTTCTATGTGAAAGGATCTTCTCTAAGGCAGGAGAAATTGTCTCCCAAAAAAAAGAAAGAAAGAAAGAAAGAAAGAAAGAAAGAAAGAAAGAAAGAAAGAAAGAAAGAAAGAAAGAAAGA
>NW_013952855.1:267295-277687 GCF_001266775.1 Austrofundulus limnaeus | reverse complement strand
ACACACACACACACACACACACACACACACACACACACACAGTTCAAAGCAGCACAGTGAAAACCTGCAATCAGACAGAAATGGTTCATGACAAATGAACAAACAGCTGTCAACTGCATCATGATGAAGCTTCGTTTTGTGCTGCTTCAAGCTGCTCTTCATACTTTTGTCCACAAGATGGCGCCAAAGAAGACAGTGTTGATAAGCTTCAAGTAATGAACTCTTTTCCAAAGCAAGCTTCATTTGCCCATCACTAAGAAACGGGGTCGAGAGCCAAGGGTCAGTCAGCATGAGTACCAGGCAAAGTATAAGTACCTGGCTCGTGCTCCCAGTGGCTGGTTTAAATCCTAATATGTCATTATATTTCACCACTATCGGCAGGTTYATCACTAAGTTTGTTACCATTTATGAACTCATCTTCTCATTTCTCAGTCTGCAGACTTCAATAACTTGTCAAATTCTGTGGCTTCAAAACTGCAAAAACTAATAAATACTGTATATTAGATCAGCGAAATTAATGGGTACTGTTTAATTATGGCAGAGTAAGATGTCAATTGAATACAGGAAACTATTGCAGTGTTTCTGCAGGAGTTAGATTTAACGCTTTTTAATC
The DNA here is from genome assembly GCF_001266775.1 of Austrofundulus limnaeus. NCBI lineage: Eukaryota > Metazoa > Chordata > Actinopteri > Cyprinodontiformes > Rivulidae > Austrofundulus > Austrofundulus limnaeus. The sequence continues at coordinate 277,074 of NW_013952855.1, read as the reverse complement.
CCAATTAAGTCATTTTTAATCATTTTTATTGCCATCARCAGTGAATTAATAAATTACTGCACTTTTTATATTTTGTTTGACAGAAAAAGAGGTGACAACAAGCTCTTCTCTTCAGTTCTAACCTACTGAAGCGTGCGTCACAGAATCAGAAGAGGTGTGGAGCAGAACTCAGCTGGGGTCCTCAGGTTGAGTTCAAAACTGGGACTTCTCCCACTGAGATGGATTTCGCTGGCAGATTTTTAGCCGGGCCAATCAGAGAACAGAACGTCAATTTTCTGCGCAGTGTGTCTTGTAGTTTATTTTACCTGGGCCAGTCAGCAAACAGAAGGAGGAGTTTTGAATGATGTTGATGTTCTGCTAGTTATTTATTTTAGCATACGGCAGTGGAGGAAGTGAATGAAGCCAGTCTGTGTTGATAAGGCTTCCAAATTAAATTAAATTTGTCTGAAAAAGCAGCAGCTCTCATTTAMAGTCGTCTCGTTCAGCTCGGTACTTCTCTCTAAAAGATTAATCATAGACAGTCCTACATTCTTTCTGCTTAATAATGACCTTAAAAGCTGACGTTCCTCTGAGTATTTGTCACATTCTAACAAGACTTGTTCCACTGTTTCCATCTGATTGCAATAATTACAAGCCCCAGTCTCATGCTTTCCAATTCTAAAGAGAGAACTATTAAGCCCAGAATGCCCAATTCTAAGTCGAGACATAATTACTTCCTCTTTCCGCCTTCCACTCAAACAATCACCTCCCACAATCTTTTGAATAGCATATAGTTGTCTTCCATTATCATGGTTGTCCCATTGCTCCTGCCAAACCTAAATAATTTCTTTTTGAATAAAAGATTTCCCCTCACTTTTACTTAAAGGAATATTTAAATTAACACTTTCTAATTTCAAGGCCTGCTTAGCTAGAATATCCACTTCTTCATTTCCTTCTACACGTGCGTGAGCAGGAATCCAGACAAATCGAACAAAGCATTTCTTGTTGTATAGATGAACTAATAATTGGTATATTTAATAATAAATCTAATCTACAARATTTACCAGACTTWATTAATAATGCCACTTGACTATCTGATGCTATTATAGCTATACTTTCTTCCCTAATATCATCAAGCAACCATTCTAAGGCTAATATAATRGCTGATAATTCAGCTGTAAAAACAGCTAAATGATCAGCTGCTCTCTTCTTAATTAAGACTTTATGATGTGATGATTCACTGCTGYCCCAGTTCTACCACTGTTTGGATCTTTAGATCCATCTGTATATATAACTATGTTGTCTTTATATCTTTCAAAATATCTATTAACTACATCYCATACTAGAGTCTTTCCCTTTTTAAGAATTTCCCCCAATTGAAGATCAACTTCTGGAGATACAAATAGCCATGGTGGAATTGTAAACTGAGGAACTGTTTCACTATAGTGGAAAACAGTTAAACCAAGATTTTCAGCTTTTATGTCTCCTATCCATCCAAAACTATTACAGTTCAATTTACTGTWTGATGTTCCTAACAATCCTGCAGTACCATCTTTGTTGGATGATCATATCCTTGTAGATTCACCCAATACATAAACATTAGTTTTAACCTTCTTAATCTTAATGGAAACTTAGTTTCTACTTGTAAAGCAGCTAAAGATAATGTTCTAAAAGCACAACAACAAATTCTCAATCCTTGTGTTTGCTCACTATCAAGTTTTCTCAAATGACTGTCAGCAGCTGCTACATATGCTATACTGTGGTGAACCACTAGTGGACTCCACTCACACCCACTAAGACAGGATGTGGTGATGTAAGAATGTTTCTGAATAAGTGTATTGTTATGTAGGAATGTTTGTGAATAAGTGTATTGTTTTTGGCACTAACCTGGCAGASTGAGTTGGAGTTGAGTAAAGCGAGGTTCTGCATCAAGTTTCTGTKTCGTCTTTTCTACTCCTCCACAWTGGTGACCCCGAGAACCGAACATGTCGAGATCTGCAGATGAAGCCAGCTCTTCTYAGATGCCTGCTGCTGTGGAACCTCCACYGCCGGCCCCGGTTTCTTTKTCRGTGRCYGTGAAAATCTCGGACTTCTGGCAGCATGATCCTCCTTCATGSTTCGTCCACATTGAAGCACAATTTGCTCTTTGTGGGATTTCCTCGGAYGACACTAAATACCACAATGTKGTTGCCTCGCTGGATCCTCTGTCCACCCRGCRAGCAATGACCCTGCTGCGGGGYCCCYCGGCACACAGGAAATWCACCGCTCTCAAGMAGCTGCTCCTACGGCGCTACGCCCTCTCCGACGCAGAGCGCRCCGAGAAACTCCTTTCCCTCTCCGGCTTGGGWGATGGCWCAGCTCTTGAGCTGATGGACAGCATGTTGACCCTGCTGGGATCAGAYGACRGTGGGTTTCTCTWCATCCACCTCTTCCTCCGACAGCTCCCGGCTCCAGTGCGCRCGGCTCTGGCCAACTCTCCGCTGCTGCTGTAGAAGGACTACTGCTCGCTGGCGGAACAAGCTGACCACAACCTCRTGGCTACAAGGAACTTCGCAGTCCAGGCGGTTGTTCCCGAATCTCCAGCAGCAACATCCGAGCTTCAAGCAGTGTCCTCAGAGCCCAACAAGCCATCAGTGGTGGCAGGGATCGCTATCCGCAGACGCCAAGGAGCCGCCTTTTGTTTTTAYCACCAGCGATTCAGCGCCAAAGCATGACAGTGCCTCCCGCCGTGAAGCTTCAAGCCGCAAGGACAAACGACACCACCAGCGCTCACTAGCAGCACGGCCGTTGGCGACAAGGAGGGGCTGCTTTTCATAGAAGACTCAYGGTCAGGGAGGCGGTTTCTAGTGGATTCCGGTTCACGGAAGAGCCTCATTCYCCCTACTGGCTCCGACAGATTGGCAGAAGGCTACGGCCTGCTGCTAACTGCTGCTAATRGCTCTTCCATCAAGACATTTGGTGAAAGGTTGGTGTCTGTTTTCATGACCGGGACTTCCAGTGGAACTTTGTTGTTGCTGCGAGCTCAGTTCCTATTTTGGGTGCTGATTTTCTTTGTGCTCATGGGCTACTTGTGGATGTTGCTAACAGACGTTTGATTGATGCTGTGTCTTTTTCATCACTGCCTTGTACCACGCGAGGAGCTGGCCCATTAATGCATTCTAACTACTTAGCTTCAGGAGACGTCTTTCAGCGTTGTCAGAGTTCCCTTCAATGACGCTTCCGAATTTCTCCAATACAAACACAAAACACGGGATCRAACATTATATCCCCACAACGGGCCCTCCGGTTTTCGCACGTGCATGCCGCCTTGATGCCGCTAAGCTGGCAATCGCTCGGGAAGAGTTTCCTAACATGGAGCGTTTAGGCATTGTGCAAGGTTCCAACAGTCCGTGGGCTTCCCCCCTGCACATGGTGCCCAAGGCAGATGGCCAGTGGCAGCCTTGTGGGGATTTTCGCCGCCTTAATAACATCACGGAAAATGACCGTTACCCCATCCCCCACATCCTGGATTTTTCTGTTCACCTTGCTGGGACATCCATTTTTTTCTAAAGTAGATTTAGTGCGTGGATACCACCAGGTTCCTGTGCATGTGGAGGATGTTCCTAAGACCGCTGTCATCACTCTGTTTGGCCTTTTCGAGTTTTTGCGCATGCCATTCGGCCTTAAAGGTGCTGCCCAAACGTTTCAGCAGTTGATGGATTCAGTCTTAAGGGGATTGTCCTTCATATTTGTGTACTTGGACGACATCCTTGTGGCTAGTTGCTCGGCTGAACAGCACGTATCCCACCTCCGTGAGGTTTTTCAGCACCTAGCAGCACATGGGCTGATAGTAAACCCAGCAAAATGCCAGTTTGGATTGCCAGTAATTGACTTTCTGGGCCACCGCATTTCTGCCAGTGGTGCGGTTCCGTTGCCAAACAAAGTGCAGGCGGTGTCCATTTTTCCACAACCCCAGTCTGTGAAGGCTCTACAGGAGTTTTTGGGGATGGTTAATTTTTATAACCGTTTCCTCCCCAGGGCAGCACAACTGCTGCAACCGCTTTATGGAGCGCTAAAAAAGAAAAAGCCCCACTAAAGCGTTGACTGGACACCAATATGCCTCCAGGCATTTAGTGACGCTAAATATGCGTTGGCTAATGCTGCTCTTTTGGTCCATCCATCCCCAGCAGCACAGATAGCTTTGACAACCGATGCGTCTGATGTGGCAGTGGGGGCTGTGTTAGAACAGCAGGTTTCTGGGGTGTGGCAACCACTGGCCTTTTTCAGCCGTACGCTGCGGGACAATNCAGAGTTCCCTTCAATGACGCTTCCGAATTTCTCCAATACAAACACAAAACACGGGATCAAACATTATATCCCCACAACGGGCCCTCCGGTTTTCACACATGCGTCTGATGTGGCAGTGGGGGCTGTGTTAGAACAGCAGGTTTCTGGGGTGTRGCAACCACTGGCCTTTTTCAGCCGTACGCTGCGGGACAATGAGTGTAAATACAGCGTTTTTGACAGGGAGTTGCTGGCACTTCGCCTGGCTACATGTCATTTCAGATTTTTCCTGGAGGGCCGCCAGTTCACTGCATATGTTGACCACAAACCCTTGGTGTTTGCAATGTCCAAGATTTCTGACCCCAGGTCTGCACCACAGCAATGCCACCTTGCTGCGGTTTCTGAATTTACAACAGACATTCAGCATGTAGCCGGCAAATCCAACGTGGTAGCCGACTGTCTGTCCCRTGCGCTGATCTCTYCCRTGTACGTTGGCATCGATTTTTCTGCTATGGCTGCAGACCAACATAGTGATKCAGAAATCCTCAGGCTCCAGTCTGGCCCTACAGGCYTCAAGTTGGAGGAACGGCAGRTGAATGATGGAGGTCCTCTCCTGCTTTGTGACATTTCTACTGGCACGCCYCGTCCTCTGGTTCCAGTTTYGTGGTGCYRCTGCRTTTTTGACTCTTTACATTCCCTTTCTCATCCGGGCGTTAGAGCCTCTGTGAAACTGGTCAGTTCAAAGTTTGTTTRGCCTGGTCTGYGTAAGACAGTTAAGGAGTGGGCAGCAGCGTGTGTCCCATGCSAGCGTGCTAAGATCAACAGGCACACCAAAGCACCTTTGGAACCTTTCTCCATYCCTAGTCAGYRTTTTGACCATGTGCACATAGACCTGGTGGGTCCTCTACCTCCATCACAGGGTTTTACACATCTGCTGACGATGAATGACCGTACCACCCGGTGGCCGGAGGTGGTTCCTCTGGCATCCWCAAYATCTGCAGTTGTGGCCCRGGCATTTRTGTCTACCTGGGTTGCGCGTTTCGGCCCCCCTTCAGACATTACATCTGACAGAGGTCCTCAGTTTGTTTCAGAGCTTTGGTCTACKRTGGCCAAGGGTCTGGGGACYCAGATCCACYRAACCACCGCTTACAAYCCCCAAGCTAATGGGTTGTGTGAATGGTTTCACAGGTCATTGAAAGCTGCACTTCATGCTGCWTTAACCGGTGACAACTGGATCGACCATCTTCCGTGGGTCTTGCTGGGGTTAMGTRCTGCAACCAAAGAGGACCTTGGCMCTTCCCCAGCTGAGCTKRTTTTTGGTCAGCCTGTGCRYGTCCCYGGTGAGTTTTTACCTGAAGTACCCTCACCACAGTTCGCTTCACCATTGCAACAATTTTCGCCTCAGSGGGACTCTTTTAGTGTCCCTGGCCCGRTACATCATTGCKAACCACAGTCATTTGTCCCTAAGAGCCTAGAGGCCTCTAAATTTGTTTTTKTCAGACACAATACCCACAGAACACCACTACAGYCCTTGTATGATGACCCATTTAGGGTTCTCCAGCCAGGTCCCAAACACTTCCTTTTAGATTTAGGAGGTCGTAATGTGACAGTCTGTTTTGACAGGCTTAAACCCRCTCATGTTCTGGCAGATGATCAGKTTGTTACAGCCCAGGYACCTCGCAGGGGCAGACCTCCCTCCACGTTGCTAACGGACTGCAGTCCTCCTTCMAGAGACTCTCAACAACCAAYGGAGCGCAACTCTTCTGCAGACCCTCCTCGTTGCCCTCAACTTCACCGRACTGKTCCTTCAGAGTCCAGGTTCAGCCGTTCAGGTCGGTTGCTCAAGYCTAAAGTTCTGGACTAGTAATGGACCTTACTGGGTGTTCGGGTGGGGGAGGGGGGGCGTGTGTGGTGAACCACTAGTGGGCTCCACTCACACCCACTAAGACAGGATGTGGTGATGTAAGAATGTTTGTGAGTAAGTGTGTTGTTTTCGGCACTAACCTGGCAGAGTGAGTTGGAGTTGAGTAAAACGAGGTTCTGCATCAAGTTTCTATGTCGTCTTTCCTACTCCTCCACAATACACCCATAACCCAGAGATCTCATGAGAGCCTGGTAGACTCCCAACAGTGCATTTCTTAAAGCTCCCCGTTCCTGTCCAGAGAGACATCTTAATAAATTATTCACTTTTTTACATTTATTTTGAACTGATTCTATTTGATGTTTCTAAGTCAAACTTTCATCCAAGATGACACCTAAAAATCTCATTGTTTTCACTTGTTCAAGCTTTTGTTTATAAAGATTCAACTTAAATTCTTTGTCTTTTATAAAAGCAAATAACTTGAGTCTTTGCAACTAACATCCTAAATCCGCATTTGTTTGCCCAACTTTCCACCTTCAAAATGGCATCCTGCATCTTTTTCTGCAAATACATAAGATTATGCCCCCGCACCCACAAAGCCCCATCATATGCAAGTAAAGATTTACCTATACTACCATCCATTCCATCAAAAATGTCGTTTATCATAATATTAAAAAGAACTGAGCTACACACGCCTTGTGGAGYACCATTCTCAACAGAACACCTAGTAGAGAAATTCGTCCCAACTCTAACTTCTATTTCCCTACTAAACAAAAAATCCAAAACCCAGTTATAAATTTTACCTCCTATACCAAGTTTCTTTAATTTAATCAATAATCCTTCTTTCCATAAAATATAATATGCCGCAAGGAGAAACCGAACWTAATAGAACTAATTATAAAAACAGGAACACCTGTGGAACTAAAACAGGGGCAGGTGTGCAGCTGAAAACACTCAGGAGGGAAACGGAGAAAAGAACRTAAAATAATAATTCTAGAAAAAGTGCAAAATAAACAGTAAAACACAAAATTATRATGAGTTGAATGGATTAAATGTGTAAAGGAGGCCTGCCTCATATTGTTTTCAGACATCATGAATGACTTCACTTTAGACATTGGGTGGTCACAGCCCTCCTCATCAGGCTGTGTGCTCCTGCTGCCACACACAGCTTCACCTTGTAGACTGTTTCAGCTCTTTAACTGCTTTGCTTCGCAACATAAAGAAGCATCAAGGGTGGTGGACTTCAGCCCCTCTCTCTGCCCTGGTCTGTCCCCAGGCTTCAGATTTTTTTCAGTTTTCCAAACTGACAGGACACATCACCACACTGACAAGCTGTTGCAGCCATGATGATCTAATTTACTCCTCTTCCAGCCACTTCAGTTGGACTTTGCATTTTCTCATCTTGTCTGTGCTCCTGTTTCATGTTTGGGCCAAAACAACAACTACAAAAACCTGACCATGTTCCTCCAATTGAATCAGAGTAATAGTCCAGAATTGCTCATATTTACCATTTTTAATTAAAAACTAAAGACAATTTTCATTTCACTTTTATGCAGATGATACCCAAATATATTTATCCATTGATCCTTCTGATCTGTCTGCTCTAAACATACTAAGTTCTTGTCTCACTGATATTAAGGTCTGGATGTCTGATAATTATTTATTGTTAAACAATGATAAAAACTGAGGAGTTGGTTTAGGGACCCAAGGCTCATAGAGTCCTTATAATTCAAATTCTTRATTCTTCAGGTTTTACTTGCTCTCATGAGGCTAGAAACCTTGGAGTGGTTTTAGATACAGATTTGAGCTTTGCTGTACATTTTAATAATAGTTTTAAAATAGGCTTTTATGCATCAGGAATATTGCCAAAATACGATAAATTGCAGAGGCTCAAACCCTAATACATGCTTTTATTTTCTGTCAAATTGATTACTGCAATTCTCTGTTTGCTGTTCTGCCTAATAAAGTCCTTAAACCAATTAGTACAAAATACAGGAGCTAGAGTCCTCTGTAAATCCCAGAAGTATATATCACTCCTGTTCTTGCTTCTTTACGCTGGCTACCTGTGGTGTTTAGGATTGACTTCAAGATTGTATTGTTAGTTTTTTTTTAAATCATTTAATGGACTTACACCATCTTATATTACTGAATTACTTACACCTTACACGCCACTGCGACCTCTGAGATCATCTGATCAGTCGCTACTTATAGTACCCAGAGTAAGACCCAGAGGGTCTTACTCTGACCCAGAGGCAGAGGGTTATAGAGCCTTTTCTGTTAGGGCTCCTCTTTTATGGAAATCACTGCCACTTTATAGCAGACAAGCCTCTTCATTGTCCTCTTTTAAAGCTCTTTTAAAAACATATTAATATGAGCTGGATTATAATTGTTGATTTTTGCATGTTTGATGTTTATTTGTGCTATGTATCTTACAGTCATGGCCGAAAGTGTTGGCACCCCTGAATTTTTTTCCAGAAATAAATAATTTCTCCCAGAAAATTATTGCGATTACACATGTTTTGTTATACACATGTTTAGCTCCTTTGTGTGTATTGGAACAACACAAAAAACGGAGGAAAAAAAGACAAATTTGGGCCGGACAAAATTATTGGCACCCTCAACTCAATATTTGGTTGCACACCCTTTGGAAAAAATAACTGAAACAATCACTTCCTATAACCATCAACAAGCTTCTTACACCTATCAACTGGAATTTTAGACCACTCTTCTTTTGCAAACTGCTCCAARTCTCTCATATTTGAAGGGTGCCTTCTCTCAACAGTAATTTTTAAGATCTCTCCACAGGTGTTCAATGGGATTTAGATCCGGACTCATTGCTGGCCACTTTAGAACTCTCCAGCACTTTGTTTCCATCCATTTCTGGGTGCTTTTTGAAGTGTGTTTGGGGTCATTGTCCTGTTGGAAAACCCATGGCGTAGGACGCAAACCCAGCTTTCTGACACTGGGCCCTACATTGACCCAAAATCCTTTGGTAATCTTCAGATTTCATGATGCCTTGCACACGGTCAAGGCACCCAGTTCCAGAGGCAGCAAAACAACCCTAAAACATCTTTGGACCTCCACCATATTTGACTGTGGGTACTGTGTTCTTTTCTTTGTAGGCCTCATTTCATTTTCTGTAAACAGTACCAAAAAGCTCTATCTCATCTTATCTATCCACAAGATGTTTTCCCAGAAGGATTTTGGCTTACTTACATACATTTTGGCAAACTGCAGTCTAGCTTTTTTTATGTCTCTGTCAGCAGAGGGGTCCTCCTGGGTCTCCTGTCATAGCGTTTCATTTCATTCAAATGTGGACGGATAGTTCGAGCTGACACTGATGCACCCTGCACCTGCAGGACAGCTTGAATTTCTTTGGAACTTGATTGGGGCTGCTTATCCACCATCCGAACTATCCTGAGTTGTAAGCTTTTATCAATTTTTCTCCTCCGTCCACATCCAGGGAGATTAGCTACAGTGCCATGCGTTGTAAACTTCTTGATTATGTTGTGCACCGTGGACAAAGGAACATCAAGATCTCTGCAGATGGACTTGTAACCTTGAGATTGTTGCTATTTTTCCACAATTTTGGTTCTCAAGTCCTCAGACAGTTCTCTTCTCCTCTTTCTGTTCTCCATGCTTAGTGTGGCACACACAGACACACAACGCAAAGATC
>NW_013952855.1:264439-265812 GCF_001266775.1 Austrofundulus limnaeus | reverse complement strand
ATTAGTCGACTAATCGAAAAAATAATCGGTGATTAATCGGTTATAAAAATAATCGTTTGTGGCAGCTCTAATCAGGAAGAAACCTCCAGCAGAACCTGGCTAAATTGTGCCAAGTTCAACTTTCAATTCATTTTGATGCCTGCAGAAACTCTCACAGGTTTTCATATTTCACTTTGTTTACCCAGTCCTCAGTCCTGACATCTTCTCCCTGCTGTTTGGTTTAAACAGAACTTCTTTAGCTACAGGATCAGGTTTTTTATTGGGAGAACTTTAAAATTACAAATGTTCCCTCTGTCCAAAAGACATGTTAAAGAAAGTGGAGTAAAAATTCTAACCCTGACAAAAAGCTAAATTGATTTCTGTTTCTTATGCCAACATGAAGAGTCAAGTAGTCCCTTTTACACAAATCTGTACTTTTATGAAGTCAYGTGGTTGTGTGTGTGCGCGCGCGTGTCACGAGCACACGGGGTTCTGACACCGGAGGGGTGGAGTTCAAGTGAAGACGTCTGGGAGGTTCGGTTCTGAGCTGATCCAAACAGATGGAGGAATCCGCTCTTCCTGCCTCAGAACTGCTGGCTCTGCAGAAACAAACCGACGGATGTTCTTCATCACGAGTCTGCTCCTCGTGCTGCTGCGGCCGAACCTTGAACCTACAGCCGAACCGAACCCTCAGCAGCTGGAGCTCAGAGAACCCGAACAGAACCAGGTAGGACAGCTGTCTGTCTCCTGAAGTGTCCAGATTGTTTTTCAGGCTGGGCTGCCTCAGTGCGCATGCGCACAACTCCGAGCTGAGAAAAGTGAGTTTGTTGTGATCTGACTCTGCAGACTCAAGTTTGTGTTGCACAGGAATGTTCCAGTCCTGGACTTAAATTCGACAGAGAACCGAACCCAGATCCAGATTAAACTGGAGCTGTCTTCTAACCCAGAATCTGTCTGGTTCAGAACTAACAGAACTGAGTGGATTTATGGACTSCTTTAGCCCAGCTGGTGTTATTTTAGACAGATGGTTTTATCTTACACTAATTAAATCTGACTGTAGATTTTATAAGAACAGAAAAAAATCCTAAAAATAACAACAAAACCAAGGGATTGTGTCAAGTTTGAAGGAAGTTGTTGTAAAGAAGCTCGAGTTCTGCTGCCAACAGGACCCTGTGACCAATTGTTTGATTTATTTTTCATCATAACTTCCTTAGCGTTAAAGATATTTACATGAAAGTTTAGGAAAAGATTCACTTTCTGGTTTACTAGGAATCAACTTGTATCCTAAAAACAATAAAAAAACAACTTTATAAAATCCAATATAAAAGTTGCACAGAAGTTTTGTTACAAAGATGTCAAACTGCAACATCAGATCTGCTTTATGTGTCTTAGAA
>NW_013952855.1:261285-263472 GCF_001266775.1 Austrofundulus limnaeus | reverse complement strand
GTTGGACAGGTGTACCTAATAAAGTGGCCGGTGAGTGTATGTTGCTAACATGAGCCTTTATGTAGTGAAAAGAACCTGCTAACAGTGTTTCAGATCATAATATTTAACCAGGAAATAACTCATTGAGACTAAAAACCTCTTTTTTAAGAGTGACCTGGCTAAGACAGCAAGTCCAAAACACAAGCCCAGATACATGTTCATACATGTATCTGTACCACACTTCAGTACAATGTAATGTGGAGCAGAAGACCCTGAGGGTCCTACACCTCTGAAAAACCTGTTCATCACTGTTCTTCCTTTAGAGCCCATGTGTCCAACTCATGGCTCGTGGGCCAAATCTGGCCCTTGTTAATAGAGCTCCAACGATTAGTCGACATAATCGACGACATTGATTATAAAAATGAAGACGATAAGGCATTTTAATGATGACGTATCAAATTATTGACCCACGTTAATGTTTATATGTAACTGCAGTGCAGGACATGAACTGCTGGAAGCAGAACCAGTTCTGTTGTCKGTGGTTGCAGCTTTCTTCTCTAATTTAGTGAAAAAGCCCATCAGACTTCAATCAGGGGGAGAACTCTTGTTTGTTTTATAAAAAGTGGAAACATTTTGTTGAACATCAGAGTGAAGCAACATGTTGAAACTCTAAAAAAAGAAGAAGTCTAACTTTTGAAGATTTCACAAAGCTGTTCCTGATCTGAGCTGGTCTGCAGGTCCGGTGGTGAAGAGTCAGACAGGCCTGCCTCCAGCCTGACCTGTTCTTTCCTCCTCAGAGCTGAGCCGCAGCGGGTCGTCTGCCTCCATGGCTCGCTACCTGAAGTATTTCACCACGGTGGGTGATGAGCAGCCRGCTGAGCTGGAGGAGGAGGAGCTGCATGTGACTAGTGAGGACCTGAGTCCAGCTGCAGGTCAGTTCCCACCAGCTCTCACCTTCAGAGACACGCTGAAGAAGCTCTACACCTCGCAACGCTTCCAGGTGAGTCACTGTGGCCCTGAAAGTCCAGAGGAGCTGCAGCMTGTCTCAGATCTTCAGACAACAGAGGGCTGATGAGACATAATGAAAGTTTTAGAAAAGCACAGAGACAGGATCAGTTAAACCCAGTGTTGACTGAAGAGCAGAACACCAGAGAGGTACGATCAGGAAGTTCAATCTGTTTCTTCTCTGCTGAGCTCCACCTGATGGGAGCAGTGATGCTGGCTGCTCAGAAGGTAGAACATACTTGATGTTTGGTTGATWTCTTGTGACTGACTGAAGCGTGGCTCAGAATCCTCAACCTCAGACCTGAACTGAGCCGTTTTACTCTGAACATCCAGGTCTCTGAGACAGACATTCTGGACTAGATGCAAGTCATCTGCTGACTTGAATGTAGACTTGAACAGAACTGAAATTAAATCTTTATGAAGTGCTGTAGTAATCAGCAAAAAGCTCATCACCACCTAGAAACATGAACATCAATAAAAAAATCAGTAAAAGGTTTGTTAATGTATAGAAAATGAAATCAGGTAAAAKGTTTAAACCAATCAGAGGTCCTGCTGTTCAGGATCATCACCACCTTTAGTTTTAGACTAAGATCATCTCATRAAGAGAACTGACAGAATTATTTTGGTCCAACTTTGATAACCTCATGTCCAGTCTCACCTGACCTGACAGCTGGTGTTTYTGAGAGTTTCATTAAAACCTGTGCTGTTGTTTCACATTTACAACCACAGGTCAGAAAAAGCTGGGATTTTGTAATGAAAATAAAACAGAATGCAATGATTTGTAAATCTTATAAAGCCACATTTTATTCACAATAGAAGCTACTAAACATACAGTATCAGGGGTTAAAATTTAAAAATTGTGCAGTTTTTTAATAGTTTTTATTTTTAATTGCTGGCAGCAGCAAATGTCAAACTAGGTGCGACAGAGCTGTGTTTTCTACTGTGAACATCCCCTTTTTATCAACAGTCTGTAAACATGTAGGAAGTGAGTGGTTATGTATGGATTTATTCCCATTMTAAATGAGTGAATATTTGCTAAAAATAATAAAGTTTATCTTAAATATCTTGGCTTTGTCGTGTGTTCAGTTGAGTATAGGTTAAAGGGATTTGGAAATCATCATATTCTGTTTTTATTTATATTTTTTATTTCATTCAATTAAAAAAATGTTTAATCAACGAAACAAAATAAATTTCAACACAACA
>NW_013952855.1:250430-261032 GCF_001266775.1 Austrofundulus limnaeus | reverse complement strand
ATATGTAATATTAATAAAAAAGATTACAGCTACTCAACCAGCAGCTTGTATACTGTAAATGCCTATTATGTATTTTCATATTTCTTCAACAAATCAAATTTTACCCATTCTTCCAAATAAATTAATGGAACCAGTATTTTATAATTGTTAGCCAAGTTGTTCCKTAACTTTATTCCTTGAACTGAGGTACATCTCTCTTTCAAGTTAGTTAGAATTTTGGGTTCCACAAACATTTCAAATCCTTTAAGATTATAAATACTTTCCCTCTTAATGAAATGTGATCGAATGTTCAAAGGTAATGTGTTTTTATGAGCCCTGTACATATTAGCAAAACCTTATAATCAACCAACTCATGAAACTTCAACAATTTCAACTGACAAAATAATATATTTGATGGGTGACTATGTTGTTGGCTGGCTATAATTCTTATAACTATTTTTTTGCAAAATAAAAATAGACTTTGCAAATGTTTTACATGCCTTTCCCCGGACTTCAACACAATAAATCAAATGTGGAACAATTATTGCATGTTTTACACAATGTCCCAACTTCACTGGAATTAGGGTTGTACTGTACATTTACAGCCTTCTATTTTGCACCTTTTCCAACTTTTTAGAGTTTTTTTTCCCTGTCATAACATTTTATTTTCCTTCCTCTGATTCTTCCAGGTGTTGGTTGTGTTTTTGGTGGTCTTGGATGCCTTCTTTGTGCTGGCGGAGCTGCTTATAGATCTGTCTGTCATCAAACTTGAGCATGACCACATTGCTCCTGAGGTGAGACAGAGAAATATGAAGAGGTTTGATGAGTTGGTCACCCTGAAACCAATCATTTGTTGAAGCACCTTTGGATTTATTTACAGTCTTTGTAATGAAGCATGGACAGTCAATGTCAATCTGATTTATATTATTTATTATTACTTAAAACCTTCAGGTCTTTGACAGAACGTTGAAGATAAAGCTGAATTTCATTTTTTAAGCGATCCGAAGCACATATCCAGATCAACCAAAGAACATCTTCACTAAAAGAGTCTGGACCTAAATTTGATTTTTAAAAAATCCATGAAGTGACAACGCCCCCTTCTTTAATACCAAAAGTTATTTTATGGTTTAAACTTCACAACTACACACAAAATATTCAGATTCATCATGTTCCCACAGGGGTCTCCACTTCATATTCAGCATAAACTAACACAACCACAAATGTCTGACCAATTATAAAGGTATTTTGTATTCTGAGGAGGGTGTTGAGTTCAGTCCAGGGGCTTGTGACATAAAACGGCTCAAACTGTATCAATTCTGTTGTCCACRACTTCTTCCTTGTATTTTTCTAGTTGATMCAAGGTTCTCTACCCTTCTGTCCTCATGGTGTGTCCAAAAAAGAATGRATGTCCCAGCATGACCTTTTTGTAAAGAGATCTTTTCATTTGCTCTTGTTAACACTTCTTCATTGGTGATTCTGTTGATGTATGAGATTCTCCTTAAGATCCACATTTCAGCAGCATTTATAAAGTTACCAGCTTTTTGGTTCATGGTCCGAGCTTCATTTCCATATTTCAAAATGGGAATGATGCAACACTCCAGCACTCTGTTTCAGGTCTTCATAGAGGAGCGTATGTTTKTCACAATCTTTCTACCACAGAACTCAAATATTTCAACCCGTTGACTGGAGCCTTTCAGTTTGATGTTACACACTGGGATATCTTTCTGCTTTGTGATTATCATGGTTACTGTTTTATTAATGTTGATGCTGAGGCCAACTATCTCCCTTGTTGGTAGCAATGAGGACTGTCATCAGCATAGTGTAATTTAACCTTTTGACCCCCAACACTTATGTCAGGCATTCCTTCTACAGCTCTGTCAACACAAACTCACTGTATAAAGGAGAACAGATCATTTATAAAGGATTAAAAGTGAAGAGTTTAAAGGTGTGCACAATTTATTGCACTTTGTGTTTCTTCTTAAAAAGTTTTTTTTGCTTTTGCAATGTTTTACTGTGTTCTCTGTGGGTTCTCCTGGGGTACAGAGGGTGTAGATGTTTTCCATCTGGTGTTTTTTGTTTGGCAGGTGTTCCACTACCTGAGCCTGGCCCTGCTCACCTTCTTCATGGTGGAGCTGATTGGGAAGCTGTTTACGTTTCGCCTGGAGTTCTTCCAGCACAAGTTTGAGGTGTTTGACGCTCTGGTGGTGCTGGTGTCCTTTGTCCTGGACATCGTCTTCATCTTCCACGAAGACGCCTTTGATGGGATGGGTCTCCTCATCCTGCTGAGACTCTGGAGAGTAGCCAGGATAATTAACGGTCAGTGTCACGCACAACGTGCAGCCAGCCTCCCTCTTCCTSTCTGGGACAAGTCCAGGGATCTTTTTCTACTATGTGAGAGAAACTGGTCCTAGTTTCAGCTGGAAATGACTGATTGAATCTGCTGCAGGGATCCTAGTGTCRGTGAAGACCAGAGCAGACCAGAGCATCCACAAGTTAAAGGAGAGCTACGACCACCTGGTTCAAAGATCCACAGAGCTACAGAAGCACAATGATGAACTGGTATTTGAACCTTTCTGTCATCTCTGAACGTTCAGCTAGATTGAGGAGTGATGTTCATCTAACTCCTGCTGTAAAGGACRGGGACACCCTGTCCAACACTCCACCTGTGTGTGACTTCAGTATAACAGTAAGCTCATTTCTCAACACTGAGTTTGTTCCTGTGTGTGTTTCAGGTTGTAGAGAACCAGAAACTGCAGGCTCTCCTGAAGAAACACGGCATCAACTTTGAACCTTCTCCTGAGGAAACTCAACGTTGACATTTTGACTTCCTTCTGAGGAAACATCGACTTTTGATTTCCACTTTAGGAAACAAAACACTGATATCCTCCTGAGGAAACACAATATTGATTTCTAACTTCCTCCTGAATAAACATTACATTGATTTCTGTCCTCCCAAGGAAACTACAGAGTTCAGACAAACGCAACGTTGAAGCTTCTGTCTTCCTCCTGAGGAAACATAAAATCATCTTCTGATTTCTTTTAGAGCTGTCTGTTCATCCAGAACCTGGAGCTTTCTGCACCTTTGTGTGAGATCTGTTTTCATAACTCAACAGTTTACTGTAATCTGTCACTAGATCCATTAGTGCACAGTGTATGAATAACTATTATACAGATACTGTATATGAAAGTGATGAAGGTTGTACATCAGAGATCATTTAAACAGAAAATTATTTTCACATTTGTCCTGAATGTTGTGTAAAAGTAAACAATTTTATATTTCATAGAAAAAAGACTTTATTTATTCAATCTTACTATAAAAACTTTATACATTATGTACACAGTACACATAGTGACAGAGTGAAMAATCAAGCCCTGAATGGTGTGAACTGTTCAAACAAAAGGGAAGAAAAAGTCAAAGGGCAGTTTAGCGTTGATGCTGGGCATGGCTCTGTAACCAGGACGAGCTTCTGCAGACACAGGAAGGAAGGTCACGGAGCTACTGATCCACACGATGCTGCTGCCCCCCGACATCAGGACCTGCAGGAGGACAGCCAGAATAAACCGCTGCTTCTGATAGCTTCACCTTCACTCACCTTCACTAATAATCCTCTGAACTCCAGATCATAAAGCTACTTACAACTAAAACACATTCAACTAAAAGTAAAAAAAATGGCCTAAATGAACTTGAACCTAAAAATCAGAAAGTCTGAAAACAGTCTGTCAGAAACRCAAAAAAATCTAACCTAATGCTTGTTCAAAGTTTAAACCATAAAGCATCAGGTTTTCTCTATTTAAACTCATCCACAGAAAACCTTTATGCCAGTTTTAGAGTAAAGGCATCTTCAGTAAATGAAGTTGAAGCTGTTTTAGTCAAACCTTTTAAATGTGAGGTCTGTGTGGAGAATCACACTCAGCTGCGACYACATCCTGTTACACCTCAATGTGTAAAACTGAGTTTTTATATCCATGTTTGTGTTTTAATAGGCTGCTCAGCTGTGGCAGCCATCTTGAATGGTTGACTCCAGAAGTTAGTCAGTTGTAGAGTTACATTCAATAATTACTTTTGAGTTTTATTAAAATTCATCTGCAGCTTCTTGACATATTTTACTAACAGACAATGTCAAAAACGGTTTTGTCTTTGGGCTGTGGGTGGGAAYAGCTGTGTCGATCACCAACAGGACGTCCCACACCAACAACAACTCAAGTGTATCTGCCAGATTCACTTAAATAAAYGTATAAGTTGAAGACGTACATGAACTACAAAGAAATAACTGTTTCTCTCAATAACCAACATTTTCACAAGTGTACAAAACATACACTTTCCAGAGGGGGGGATAACTTTTCTAGTATAAACACCTACTTTGTCAGGACCAGTAGTCTTATTGGGGACCAAAGCCCTGTCCTCATATGGTGGGTTTGAGGGTTAGGTGTTTAGGACTAAGGTGTGAAATAAGTTTAGGGTTAGGATACAGAAATTAAAGGAAGTCAACGTGCGTGTGTGTGGGTGTGGGTGGGTGTGGGTGTGTGTAAGGAAATGAGCTTAAGGTGAATTAAGCTTCTCTCACATCTCTCATACACAAGTTATGAGGAAAACTTTTACCAAGGTATTTCTCATTACTTGTTAATTTCTTGACTGTGCGAAGTGAAAAGTGACCCAATAAGTGAACATTCAGACGAGTTCAAGTTGATTCCTAAAACACTATGCAATCATTTATTTACACAAATTGAACAGATCATAAATTACACTTGATTGTGGTTTTTCCTATAACAGCGTCAGAGTTAAATGAGATAAAACTCGCGTCCGACTTTCAATCCACATTACTCAGATTACTTATATAGAACAGTAAAACGTCAGTTCTGATGTTAACAACCAAACAATTTTACTGGCAATTTAGCTTAAGTTTAGGCAAATTAAGAACAAGGAAAGGAAGAAAGTAAGATTAGTATGTTACTACGACTTTTACGTGTGGGTCAACCGGAACTGCACGTCTTTTCTAAGCTCAGGTTCCACATGACACGTCACTCCGAACACATCAGCTTTACCTGGTGATGACTTCTTAAGGCACCCTCGGGGTAGGAAACTGGCTCGCCTCCGATCAGTCAGGGAACTGATGTCGGCTCGCTTACCGGTCATTGGCGAACAGGTGTTTTTTCAGGTAACTTTGCGTATGTTTCAGTCCAAGCCAGAAAAATTCAAGCTATATCCGGTTTCTCCTTCCAAAATAAAATCTCCCCTCTGGAGTTAAAACATATGCTTTGCTTTATGCCTCTGGTGGGATCACGACAGCGTGTCGGACCCATGGCAGTAAAATCCTTCCGAATTGGCTCGTGATCAGATTTTCAGCCAAAGCTGAGGTTTGTCCGGAGAGAATCACAGCTGTCTTCCTAGGTTGGAATCAGGAAGAAGAGTGTGTCGCTCAAAGCCGTCTGGGTTAGTAAAGAACGGACGACTTTGGTTCCGCCCTCAGGCTTAGAGATGAGTCAGCGAAGAAAGATAAGAGACTTGCCATGCCGGCGCCTTTCGAGGTTAAAATTCTGTGGTTGTTCAACAACATCATGATAACCTATTTAGCTTACTTCTGATAGACTCTAAGAGAAATTACTGCAAAACATTTATGATGATTAAATGTAACATTTCTGTTTATAATCAGTTCTGAACCATTCTCTTAGTCCAGGTAAATGAAAGATTTTCTCAGGAAAAATCCACAATTATATTACTGTGTTCACAGTAAAATAAAAACTGATTTATATAAAAACACAATGAAAACATTGTAATCAGATTCTCTGATTTTTTTACCATTATAAATCTAAGGCACGATAAAAGAAAAGAAGTGATTCCACTTTTCCTGTGATAGTCATTATCATGATTTAACAAATGCATAAACATTCTTAGTTAAACACACACGAATCACGAACAGAAGAGATTGTTCTGTCCATTATCTGATTAAGAGAACTGAGNGCTTCTCCCACATCTCTCATACACAAGGTTATGAGGAAAACTTTTGCCAAGGTATTTCTCATTACTTGTTAATATCTTGACTGTGCGAAGTGAAAAGTGACACAATAAGTGAACGTTCAGATGAGTTCAAGTTGATTCATAAAAGACTATGCAATCATTTATTTACACAAACTGAACAGATCATAAATTACACTTGACTGTGGTTATTCCTATAACAAGCGTCAGAGTTAAATGAGATAAAACTCGCGTCCGACTTTCAGTCCACATTACTCAGATTACTTATATAGAACAGTAAAACATCAGTTCTGATGTTAACAACCAAACAATTTTACTGGCAATTTAGCTTAAGTTTTGGCAAATTAAGAACAAGGAAAGGAGGAAAGTAAGATTAGTATGTTACTACGTCTTTTACGTGTGGGTCAACCGGAACTGCACGTCTTTTCTGGGCTCAGGTTCCACATGACACGTCACTCCGAACACATCAGCTTTACCTGGTGATGACTTCTTAAGGCACCCTCGGGGTAGGAGCTGGCTCGCCTCCGATCAGTCAGGGAACTGATGTCGGCTCGCTTACCGGTCATTGGCGAACATGTGTTTTTTCAGGTAACTTTGCGTCTGTTTCAGTCCAAGTCAGAAAAATTCAAGCTGTATCCAGTTTCTCCTTCCAAAATAAAATCTCCCCTCGGGAGTTAAAACATACACTTTGAGGCTTAGCCTCTGGTGGGATCATGACAGCGTGTCAGACCCATGGCAGTAAAATCCTCCCGAATTGGCTCATGTGATCAGATTTTCAGCCAAAGCTGAGGTTTGTCCGGAGAGAATCATAGCTGTCTTCCTAGGTTGGAATCAGGAAGAAGAGTGTGTCACTCAAAGCCGTCCGGGTTAGTAAAAGAACGGTCGACTTTGGTTCCGCCCTCAGGCTTAGAGATGAGTCAGCGAAGAAAGATAAGAGACTTGTCATGCCGGCGCCATTCGAGGTTAAAATTCTGTGGTTGTTCAACAACATCATGATAAACTAGCTTACTTCTGATGGACTCTAAGAGAAATCACTGCAAAACATTTATGATGATTAAATGTAACATTTCTGTTTATTATCAGTTCTGAACCTTTCTCTTAGTCCATATAAATGAAAGATTTTCTCAGGAAAAATCCACAATTATATTACTGTATTCACAGTAAAATAAAAACAGTGATTTATATAAAAACACAATGAAAACATTGTAATCAGATTCTCTGATTTTTTTTATACCATTATAAATCTTTAAGGCACGATAAAAGAAAAGAAGTGGTTCCACTTTTCCTGTGACAGTCATTATCATGATTTAACAAATGCATAAACATTCTTAGTTAAACGACAAATGAATCACGAACAGAAGAGATTGTTCTGTCCATTATCTGATTAAGAGAACTGAGAGGTTCTCTTCCACGGTTAGAATGACTGTCATGGCCTAAATAGAGTTCAGTTTGTGACAGTTCCTGTCTTCTTGTCAGGCCTGTCTGAGGCCTGCTTAGAAGCAGAAAATCTTGTTTCTTCACTCGAGGTGACCCCTACATACAGTATGTGTGTGTGTGTGTGTGTGTGTGTGTGTCCACATCACCACAGGATCTTCTGTGAGTCATCAGGGGTCTTACCAAACTGCTGCTGTTGGTCTTGATTATTTCTTTGATGCTGACAATCTGAGCTTGGGGGTTCACCAAGGCTCCATATTTGGTCCATTCAATCTCTAAATGGCGTGACAATGGGATGTTACAACTTTGTGCATCCTGTAGAAGACAAGCAGACTGTTGGACAGAAGCATCACACACTAAAAGATGAACATTCWGTAGAACTAAACACAATAGAATCAAACAGTCCAATCAATATTTAGTCACAAGTAGTCTGACTGTGAGCCAGTATCTGACTGAGAGCCAGCATCTCAATGGGCTGACAGCTGCAGACGAGCTGGTTAACTGCACTTATGAGRGAGACTTTAAAATATYTCAAAACATTTGTGGGRGTTCTYGATAATCCTTGCTTGAGTCACAAAGGCTTAGTCTTATTGCCTGAACTTTGAATGTGTTCAAATTGTTCGCTACAGATTTTCACTAAAATAGTCAGAGTTATTGTGGGTCTCTCTAACTCTTTTCAATGTAGTTTCTGTACTTCTGAAGTATTAGAGCTGAAACCTAACACCTGCAGGGAGCTTTCCATATGACAGAAAACATCTGATGCTACAATCCCAAATGTCCAGGTCTAAAAAGACACACTGATGCTAATTGAATAAAAACTGGTCAAAATGTACTTATCTTTATTTCTAAAGTACAATGTGCTGTTATGTTTAACAGCTGGTTAAAACACCATGGTTGTTGGGTTGCAGTGGAATATTTTACCAATTTTCTCTGTTTTCTCTCTAACAGTTATCCATCARTTGCAGCCCAGTAAGATATTAACTTTACTGAAAAACACAAGATTCTAACAAACACTAATTTGCTAGAGGAACTCTGCGGGGGCATGAAGCAGACCCTCTTCCTCTGTGCTCTCACCATGGGACTGATGCTGGACTTGATTTGTACCCAGTCCAAGGGACTGTCTAATGAGGAATTTCCAAAGGAAGCCACATCCAGAGGGTAATCTGGTCCTCTCAGAGCCTCCAGAAGCTGCCGGGACACCAGGGAGCAGTTTGTTATATCCTCCAGCCTGCAGGGACACATACTGTAGGTCACCATCACAGATCTCTGCTGCCTCTGCAAATAAARGCTGAGAGAAAGTATGCTTTGCCTTAATGTGCAACCAGAGACAGAGTCCAGTCCAAACAGGACAGGAGAGCGCTGGTGTGGACCCTGCAAGCAGTTCTGGTCCTCAGCAGAGACATGGAGCAGGGACAGTGTGTCTCTTAGTTGGATGCTTCTGGTGATCCCAGTGATGGATGCTGTTAAGGTGGAATGCTGCTTCTTAGAGCTCATCAGGACATCTTAGTCCCTCTGAAAAGGCATGTGGAATCATTTTATATCTGAATAGTKGAGATATGATTTAAGTGTTTTAACAAACGTCGACTTTGATGATTAAAAGATAAGCTTTTCTGTTGTTTATAAACTAAAAAGTGATGTTTCTTTCAATACATGTCTGTGTTGTGTCTGCAGCATTCAGGGACAGAAAGCTGACTCAGCTGGACCTGTCTGCTGCTGTCACACATGACAACAGCTTCATGTTTGATAAAGATGACTCCTCTGATATTCAGCTGCAGTCCCTCTTCTCTCAGAAGTTAAATCAAACAACAAACTGTGTTGAAGCTGCAGCAACAGCTTCCCTGTAYGACACAACCAGGCAACATATTGTTGAGTCCTTGTGGACAGAGTATCATTTTTTTTGACTAGTTTAAAACTTAGAATAAAGAAAAGCTCTTATAAAACTTGTGGTTCAGTAATGTTAAACATGTGATATGTACAGCAGCTGTTCTACATTAACACTCAGATGTTTTGAGTAAATATGATGACTAAAAAACATTTCCTAAATGAAAGTTCCAGGTACATGCAGGGTTTCWTTCCTCTTCTGTCATGTGTCTTGTGTGTGCTCTGACCTTTGGTAGCAGTGTTACACAAATGAAATTTACAAAAATGATGTGATGATGTGGAAAACTAACGTTTGAAACATCTTAAACTTTTTAAAAGTTCAGCAAACAAACTCTTTTTATACAGTCCAGATATCACAGCATCTTTTGTCACGGGAACTCCCAAATTCTTCCAGGTCTTTATGAAAGTATATCAACATTTTCCATCGATCGTCCACTGTTTCTCAGCAGAGAAAACACTCTTCTTTGAATAAAGGATATTCTGTTGTTCTTCTTCCTGACACAACAGGAAGTCCAACCACGTAACCTGGGTTTCCACTGAACTGGACCTCCACTTCTCCACCAGCCTCCTTCCAACAAGACAACATTATGTAAAGTTAGTGCTAAAGTTTATGCAATGTATTTTCAGTCAAAATACTTTGTTAAAGTTGTCATTAATGACTAGACTGAGTCAACTTTACCTCTATATTTAAAGTTGCAGACAAATACAGAGATGACAGAGAATKAATCCTACAGATGATTCATATTTAACTTAGAATATTAAAAATAGTTTAATTTCCAACATGATGTGTTAAAGTGGATGTTATGGAAATATTTATTTAACAAAGACAGAAATACGTGGTCCAAGAAAGAAGGTACTCCGTGGAATGATCAGCTGAGTTTTATTGCAACAACAGGAAACACAGAGAACATAGAGACTGCCCCTCTGCTCCTGTCTCTGTCTCTGCGCTTCTGCCTCTGTGTCACTCCTGATGCAGTTGAGAGGCCTCATATATACTGTATACTGTTTAACAAACACCATTATATCATCTTAGCAAGATTTCATACTAGGTCAAGGGAAAACACAAAGATAAACACAAGTGATATCTAAGAATGACTGTTGTTAGCAGATCTTGTTCTGACTTTAATCATTCTAATCTACAGATAAACAGCATGTCATGAAAACCTAGGTCATTAAAGGATGTCATGAATTACTGGCTTAAACCTAAAAGTATTAGTTCCATTACAGTGGACATTCAGTTTGATGCTTTTAAATCCTTCATCCATCCATCCATCCATTTTCTTCCGCCTATCCGGGGTCGGGTCGCGGGGGCAGCAGCTTCAGAAGGGAGGCCC
>NW_013952855.1:243888-245751 GCF_001266775.1 Austrofundulus limnaeus | reverse complement strand
CCAGAACCAGAGTCTGACCCAGAACCAGAGTCTGATCCAGAACCAGAGTCTGACCCAGAACCAGAGGAGAATAAAGACCACCAAATGGTGGGTGGTAAGTCCAGACCTTATTTGGCAGTTCTGTTGCCTAAACTGTGATGTAATAGTTCAGAAAACGTCATAGAAAATAGAGAAAACTGAATGGGCTGAAAAGTTCAACAAAATACCAGCTAAAAACGTGGGTTTTGAATGACATGTCCCCTTTAACATTCACTTTATGTTTTAAAAAGCTCAGTAAAACTGCTTTCCTAGTGCACCTCCACGGGTGATGACTGGTTGGGTTTCAGTACCTGGATGAACACGACCTGAAACTCCTGCTTCAGCATGACTGCAGCTTCCAGGACAGAACCGAGCACCAAGGACACGGAGGCGTTCACCAGCTCACCGGCTGAGCTATACCTGATCACATAAACAACCTGAGGAGACAAACAGCAGCCACRTTTACCCAACACACCACACTCACCTGGACAAACCTGGACCCAGCATCAGGTCTGCAGGAAAAGGTCCAGTTCTGACATGTGGCTCAGTACTGGTCCGTCTGRACACAGATCTGCTGGTGTCAGATTAAAAGACTCTGACGCTCATGTCGACTTCTTTGTTTTCATTAAAATAAAATATTTGGGTACAGACTGAGCTTTTCAATTCTACAAAAATGTTTGCAAAAGATTGTCTGACAGACWGGAATTCCAGACCCTGCAAGTTAAAGAATGTTTCATTTTGATCTGCAACTAAAGAAAGATGTTTCTGAACAGAAGAAACTGTTTCAGAGCTTCAAGGACGACATCATCTCCGGTTACAGCTGAGAGACCAGTCAACAGTAGTAACAATAGTTTTTATAAAAACTCTTAGTGTTTGTAAACTGATAATCTACTCTGAGCAGCCCAAGTTTACCTGTAAACTCTGAAGCACCTCAGAGTTTATGAATGAACTCARAGTTAAGTACCAGAGTCTTCTCATCTGAGCTCATACCAAGTTATTTTACTCAGAGTAAGAAAACTGAGTTTATCTGTAAACTCTTGAGGTTATTTAGTGAAAAATCTTTGAGTTTACTCATAAGCTCTTTTATTTGTTGCTGAGTGAGGACACTAAGCTGATCCATTAATGAAGATAATCTGAGCTTATCCCTAAACTCTGAGTTTATTATATAAACTATTATTGTTTGGTAAATCTGAGTTAACGTACATAAAGCACGGAGAATAAAAGGTTCTCCTGACAGACACAATGAACTATCTGTACAGAGAGTTTGTCTGTAAAAACACAGATGAGAAAAGTTTCATCCAGTCTCTGTGAGAAAATCCTCTCCTGACATCAGACACTGAAGCGTTTCTCCTCCATTTATCCAACTTTTCTTTCTGTGTAAAAGTGTTTGTACTAAATCAAACTTAGAGCAGTCTGACAACATGAAAACATTCACTTCTGAATATCTAGACTTACGTTAATGAAAGGGTTTTTGTAATGTTTCTGTCTGAAGTAGCTTCTGTTTCTGAATTTCTCTTCATCTGAATGCAGAGCAGGATTTGTTTCTGGGTTCTCGTGTGTTTAGGTTCTGTCCAACTCACCTTCAGAACCACGTTAGCACAGAAGGCAGAGCTTAGGAGAACAGGAAGCAGGTTTTCTGCATTGCTGACAGTCTGTGCCCACCCTGTGGACTGCAGGACGACTGACGCCACCTCCACCGGAACCACCTCCGAAGAACCAGAACCATAGACTTAAATATAAAGATCACTAGACTGAGCCCCACCCACACCGTCCACTGGTAGTGTCTGTGACAGCATGGAGGAGCAGAAACAGACCAAACAGGACAATAGCTCACAGCCTCCATAG
>NW_013952855.1:242066-243160 GCF_001266775.1 Austrofundulus limnaeus | reverse complement strand
CATTATTTAAAACATTATATAGATTATATAAACAGTAAAATATTAATAATAATTGTGTTAATATTATTATTAATAGTTTTAATGATTTCTACATCATCTGTCCTTTTTTCTGCTCAGTTGTCAACATGTACAGTAATGGGAAATCCAGAGTCTTGACCGTTTAGCGTTAGCCGTTAGCTTCACCAGCCGATCACATGGTCAGGTGGTTTCTGAGCTCCAGCTGTTCTATAGAACCTCCTTGACMAGAACACACCCAGGACTGTTATTATAGAAGACCTCAGAGCAGAACCTGGACTGAAGCTAATAAGACCAGCTTCCTGGTTGGATGGTTACAGGTTTTAGGGTCTCCCCCCTTCCCCGGTGATTTTGAAGCAATCTTTTTAGGTTTCCGTGAGAAATAAACAACCTGTTTAAAGCTGTGATTAGTCAACATCAGTGTAGAAATGCAGGAAGTGAAGTGTTGTCACTTTTCTTGCCTTTACATCACGTAACCTCAGGGTTACATCCCTGACTTCCTGCTTTCTGAAGGAAACATCAGACAGATTTGTAGTTTCAYYACATTTTATCCTGAGGAAGATCTTATAGCATTAAATAATGACATTGTGCTCCTCACTGATTATAGCCTTAAATGAGTGACAGATCAGTCTGAATGAGTTCACAGATTTGGACCCTGACAGCWGCAGACTGTTCTGGCCCATATAGAAGAATCACTGATGGTTCTGACTGGACTCTTTTTGTAAACCTACATCCAGCCTGCTCACATGTTCCAGAGGACAGCAGTGTTAGTGGAGCATAATACTCTACAAACAGAAAATTTTATGTTGGCTCTCAAAGTGGCTCTTTTTTTAACACAAGTTTGGCTTTTTTTTAGTAAGAACCTGAGAGTTTGACTTGTTTTATCTTGTACAAAAAGAACTTATGACTTTACCCTTCATCTACACAAACAGGTCAATGTTTTTCAGCCTAATAATAAGAACAACTTACCACTGCATCTGTGTTCTTTCCCTGTGGAGAGAAGAGATTTTACTTTGAGTTTATTAAATCTTATAAAAGCAATGTCAGTGTTTACCCTAGGAAATTGGTCTTGGCGGGGC
>NW_013952855.1:237798-240364 GCF_001266775.1 Austrofundulus limnaeus | reverse complement strand
CACACACACACACACACACACACACACACACACACACACACACACACACACACACACACAGATGTTAAAATGAAACAAACTAAACTGCAGGGGTGTGTGTTTCTGTTTCCCCTCCACTCATCTGGATTGTGTAGAACAGACTGTGTTAGAGGTGTAAAGGTTGTACCTGCAGGACTGTTRTTCACACAGTCAGCAGTAACACCAGGAGCTGGGAGACAGAACTGTCCTCTGAGTCCGTTTGGTTCTGCGGTCTGCAGAACATCTCCGTACTGAAAACACAAARATCAGCACAGAAAACTGTGAAAACCTGTTGAGCCCAAAACAGGTTCATTTGTTCTTCATCTCATCTGGTATCTGCAGTAGAAACATGTTTACTGAGGGTCCTGTGAGTGGCTTTGGGTCAGGACGTGTTTCACTGCAGCTCAAATGGGATTATTAGAGACCACTCATTTCTGGATGAAAGTTGAGTCTTTGGACAAAAAAATCAGGGTCCAAACTTCTTAGAAATTTAGTGTTAAGTTGAAAATTTCTTAGATTTCCTCTTACTCTCAGACTTAAGAGTAAAAGCAAGTTCTCAAAACAAAACTCTTACTRGTAARTCTAAGAATCACTCTTAATCTCTCAAYATTTATGACTGCAGAGGACTCAAGCGGTTAAGAGTTGCCACTAGGGGTCTGAGACGGACAGAAGACAGAGATCACAGCTGTCCTCCTCCCACCTGAGACATGTTCTCAGTTATAATGAACAGAGGAACTAAAATAATCYTCTTGAACACGAAATCAGATGCAGTGATTGGTCAATGCCGGGGKTTTTGTAACAATCTAGAATCAGCTTTRCGGCRGAGCAAAGTGTYGTAAAYCAGCTCTAAGACTGACACTTGAGAATTTTGTCATTCTGCACAGGACAGACCATGATGGTACCATTAATAAACGTTAAGAAATCTGAAGTTTTTATGTCCAAAAGTTGTTTATTTTTTTCTTACCTGCCTAAAAAGACAGGTTGAGATACACTCAATTACATTTCAGCATGGTATTTTGAGGAAAAACTTCAAGAGAACCCCTTGGGGCTTAACCACACAGAAGTGGCAGCTGCTCTAAAACAGTTTTTAAAAAGTTGTTTAACAAAATGGAACTGTTTCTGATCTTATGAACACAGCTAACATTAAAGCTAATGTGACAAAGTTCTCAGCTGCAGTAGCAAAAATAACGTTTTTTATTTCTAGTACAGTATCACTCTTTTATTTCACTACTCATTTTTCACTTTTATTACAGTAGCTTGTCATGGGCAGGTCTGTTAAAAAGGTGAAACTTACCTGGACTAACAATAATAAAGTCTGACTCATGACAAGACTGAGGGGGAAAAAAATCATATTTTTATCTTGCTCCATACTAAAATAAAATAAAATAAATCCTTTTAACAAAGAAATGTATTTTGAACCCTTTCCTTTTTATGAGASTATAAGAGTAATGAGAGGAGTCGTGAACACAATGAGACTAACCTGGTATCCTGGTGAGTTCTGGACCTCTGCAGAGGTCACCTGATCACTGTTGACGGCTCCAAAAACAAAACTGGAGAACTGCTTGTAGAGCGAGTGAAAGTTTGTTTCCGTTGGAAGAACCGGGGAGGAGAGAGACAACCCATCCACACCTGAGAGATCAGAGTCAGAAGATGAGCTGGACTGACTTTTATCTGTCTGACTTTTAGTGTGAGTCTGTGTCAGTGAATGTGACCAGGGTCCAAGCCACTTCACACATGTCGACCTTGGCTCACATCGTCTCCAGCACCCCGTGGACTTGTGTACTACAGAGTTGTAGCATAATGARGAGTAAATATAAGGTCTATTTGAGGCTCTAAGGTCTCAGCAACATTTTTTGACTTAATGTATGTATGTGTACAGTATAAACACTGCCAGTACTGCCTGTACTCACTTCTTCTTCTTCACGTTTTTACCACTTCCCATTCCCCCGAACAGTTGATAGTTTGTGATGTCCAGTACTTGTAGCCTCGTTGTTTAATTAGCCTCTCTGTCATTAACACACAAGCACTTTGTCTTGATACAGCTACAGATCCCACAGATTACAATGTCATCTGCAAATTTCATAGTCCATGAGGATTCCATCACCAGAACAAACAAGAAGGGTCTCAGATCTGAACTTTGATGTAGTTCCACCTCCACGTTAAAACTCTCTGTTTCTGCTACAGCACACCTCACTGTTATCTTGCTCGTACGTGTTCTGATGCAGGATAGAAGATTAAGCTGGGATTTTGGTGTAATCCTGGATGCTTCCATGTTAACAAGTCCTCTGAAACTAACCTGGTCCCGACCAGGTTTAAAACGGAGTAGGGCTGGACGATTTGGCCTAAAATCAAAATCACAATATACTGAATTGACCAGTTCACCTCGATAACGATAAATACACAATGACTCTTACCACCCTCCACACACAAGTACAGTACACAGTATAGTACAGTATATTCATTTCACTATACACTGTGTCCATGTTCTTAGTCAAAGTTCACAGTTAAGAATTTGAACAGCTTTTCTGTCATTTTAATATATTTAAAG
>NW_013952855.1:235337-236978 GCF_001266775.1 Austrofundulus limnaeus | reverse complement strand
CGTTAACCAATATGTAAATTAGCCTGCAGTACCACTGCTCTACCCATATAAGCAGCAAAAACACATTTTTAGACCAAATATTACAGATTTGAACAATCTTCAAATCTATCCTCAGTTTTATTATATTTTATATTTTATTATATTTTATCCTCAGTATTCAATCAAACCTCCTCAGTTTCTCCCATCGGACTGACAGGATTCCCTCCAATGTGAGCTCCCTTCGCTGTTCTAACCTCCTAATCTTGATTCATCACAGCTCCTGATCCTAGTTATTACCTTCTGTTTCAGACACCGTCAGTGGGCTGTTCTGACCAGAATCATCCTGGTTTATATTTTATTGCATTTGTTGATTCATGTCTGATTTTTCAGATTTTATTTTATTTTATTGTTGTTCTGTGTTTGTTGTAACCAGCTTCTGTACCTTCCTAACTCTGTTCAGTGTTGGGGGCGGAGCCTCGGTGGGGTACAACATGAACATATCAGTCTGTTACAGATTGAACTCAAAGACAACCCTTTATGATTCCACCTTTAATGGCAACAAACATGTGATGACTCACTGTGTGACTGGATGCAGAAGACATCAGGGTTGGTCTCCGTCTGGGAAGCTGCCTGCAGCTCTGAGTAACCATCGATCCTGGTCCTTACAGAGTACTGAGCTGTGTTCTGGCTGCAGAGCTGCTCACTGACGCTGCAAAGTGTTTGACACATACACTCAGACAAGGAGCATCATCTGCAGCAGTGATGCAGTGCATTCTGCTGTTCAAGTGCAGAAACAGATATTATTCTACTTTGTATTGTTCTGGAGCATCAGATCACCTGTTTACCAACTTTAGCTTCAAAGTTTCTTTACATCACATTTAGTCAAATAAAGGGTCAACATATAATCTGTTACATTTAGTTAGGGTTTTGAACAAAGGCCATCTTGTGATGGATAAAAACAAGATCAGATAATCTGTCTCTGTTTCTGATGGGAGTTTATTTATTATGAATAATGTAAAACATGAACCACATAGATCCAAAGAGGATCAGTTTCATATAAATAAGTCAAAGTTCATTCTTAGCGTTTCCTGAAACCACAAACATATTATTATAATCAGGAAGTTCAAAACTTGCAGATTTGATAGAATTTCAGTTTATTTATTGTTTTTTTATTCAGAAACCATAGATATCCTCCCCAATGTTTACTTTTTTGTGGAAAAATAAATATACACACAAAAAATAAAGTAGATTCTTTCTTTCCCTACATCCAAAGTTGTGGTTTTTTCCCGTTTTGCGGGTACTTTAAGAACATAACCCGTCATTTCCAGTGGTCAGCTGTATTTGTAAGGAAATATGGAAACGACTGATCTAATGTCAAAGTAAACAATGTGATATTCATTTTACTGTGGTGTTGTGTTAAATCCACAGACGGTATAAACAGATGTCAGTGGTGTCAGTGGGTCAGGGCTCGGCCCTGGTCTGTTTGGACCTTACCTCCTGACAGAGGAGACGGAGCAGCTGGTGAACAGAGACACCTCCTCTGAACACTCTCTGTCACAGCAACAGTTAATGTCACACACTGCAGACAGCTCATTACACTGACACAACCTGTCAGCTGAGAGGGGGGGGAGAGAGAGAGAGAGAGAGAGAGAGAGAGAGAGA
>NW_013952855.1:227063-228174 GCF_001266775.1 Austrofundulus limnaeus | reverse complement strand
ATGTCACACACTGCAGACAGCTCATTACACTGACACAACCTGTCAGCTGAGAGGGGGGGAGAGAGAGAGAGAGAGAGAGAGAGAGAGAGAGAGAGAGAGCACAATAATCACTGAGAACATATTTCAGTACTAGTTTTGGACCGCAGGATCCAACCTAAATTATTTTGAACCAAATAAAAACCCGGGAAAATGTTGTTGTTTTAATTAAAATATATTTTCTTTACCGCTGGTCTGAGGAGTCGGGAGAAGGCCGGAGACCGGCAGCGGCTCCGCGGGGACAGGAGGCTCCACAGAGCTGCTCGGTGTCGGACTTGTTGACCCAAACCCGGTGGAGTAGTTTGTAGGAGTGAGTGTGAGGTTCTGTTCGTCCGGAGCAGCTGTGGTGAAGTCTGAGCTCGTTGTGTTTTGGGTTGAAGTGATGGTAATCACCGACAGAAAGAAGAAGAAGAAGAACACTGGACGGAACCGAACAGACGTGAACACCGCCATGTTGTTTATTGTTGCTATGGTTCTTCTTCTTCTTCTGTGGTGTGATGGAGGCTTACGGCTTATACTGCCACCTACTGGAGTTTCTGCTGGCACACTTTGTTTTCCCCAAACTTTATTTGAACCATCAAACAACAATATACAACTGTGTACACAACACAAACAAACACCAGGGGGAGCATAAACTAAAATATAATGAAAAGAAAAAAATAAATCACAATATTATTCCGCCAAAAAAAAAAACATAGATAAATAAAATAAGATAATAATGATAATTGTAGAAAACAGGTGCCAGACAGCCTCAAGTTTAAATTAATTAAAACAACAAATCATCCAAAATTCCAAGTTGGGAGCAAGCCCATGTTGTTGTTTTGGCTTTTTGATTGGTAGAAGGTCTAATTGTAATCATATACTGTTTAAGCTCAGTCAAAAAAAAATTGGTTTTCTCTTCAAAGATTTGCATTTGTGTGAGTGAAATTTAGCCACGACGATTAATAAATTGATTTAAAAAAAAGACATTTGAATTCATTTTTCCAGTCTGGTGAAGTCCAAACAGCTGCTGGCACAATCTGTTCAAGCTGAGAACTGCTGCCGCCATCTTTGAAAGTGTAGCAACTGGAGTGTC
>NW_013952855.1:219886-221413 GCF_001266775.1 Austrofundulus limnaeus | reverse complement strand
GGTCTGTAGTTTTCTGGGTTTGAATTATCTTTTCCTGGTTTGGCTATTGGTATTATAATTGATTCCTTCCAGTTCAATGGTAATTTTCCCTCCTCCCAAATTTTATTATATAATTGTAATATTATATCTTTAGATTTTTCACTGAGTTGCCTTATCATTCTTGCAGATCCATTTAAAGGATGACCTTCAAAATAAAAGCATTGCTTTGACCTCATCTGTTTTACWGACAATCCACCACTCCTGTTCAAGAACAGTATGAAATGACTGAACCATACTGAATAAGATCCATGCAGATGATGTTGATCTGTATTCATTTAAGCACAGCTCACAGAAAGGACTGTCTTGTCTCATCTATTAAACAGTTACACATAGAGCTGCTGAAGTTTAATAAATCTTAAAATCTACTGCAGTTAGTTTCCATATTATACACAGCATCATGAAATAAACACATTTATACAGTTTAATGTTCTAGTTTTCATTCTGTTACATGTTTGTATGTTTCTAAAGATACAGCTGTGATTATTCTGTACTTTATTTATCATGTATGTTCTGACATGATGATAAAATGTGTGMTGTGTTTGACCCATCATCAGATACACCTGAGTGGAGTAATTAGGGAWTAGGTGTCTTGCTCAATGACACATGTGCACATGGTGGGGAGTTGACCCAGCAACTTTTTGGTCCCGTGTCAGCTGCACCACATTTAATTCCTGAAACATGTTTTTCCTCCTTATTTTGATGCAGCTCTCACCAACAATACAACATGCTGAACCTTCAGGCTTGTTGTGGAGAGCAGCGTGATGACAGCACAGCCAGCCTGTTGTGCCCTTGAGCAAAACACCTGCTGCTTCACCTGGTGTCCTCAGTTTAGCAGACACAATAATACACAGATCAGATTTTTTTTAACATTTACTTTCATTTTTTCTAGTTGTCCTGGTAATGCTGAAACTTTCAACTTTGCAAATCCGTTAACAGTTTTTGATACACTATAAACACCAGAGATGACAAATAAAATTAAAAATAAAACTGATTTATAATTTTTGGTGGAATGTATGTCATTCATTCAATAGATCAATAAAAATAGTTTGTGACAGTCCTAAATCCCTTTACTTATATATAGTAACACGTGGGRAAAATCAACAGACCACTTTAAAATGAACAGTTTTATGATTTTACTTTTTATAGGTATGTGAAGAAATTTAGAGTTAGGGAGGTTAGTACTGATGTTAGAAGCACACTATATTCTTAAGTTCTCCTCTTTGAAATATTGAGTGTTTAATCTATTATGTCTTAATTGAAATAAGTCTAGTTACATGTCTGAAACATATTTTACAACACAYAATAAAACACTTGAATGACATTAGCTGAGGATTTTGTCTGAATGCCTGTGACTCAGCTGAAGGTCAGCAGGGGGAGAGCGAAGGCCTTGAAGAAAACTGTAAATAGATGGACTTCCTATATTTATCTTTTCCTCTTCCTCCTAAAGTTAAGGAAGTCCATTTTAAAGTTATAAATGACATTTACCCA
>NW_013952855.1:215078-219197 GCF_001266775.1 Austrofundulus limnaeus | reverse complement strand
GTGTTGTATGGTTTCATTCCCTCTACAAATCACTTTATTTAACATTTGTGTTTATCATCTCGACTTCAGTTTATTGAATACAAATTTTCTTACAGGTATATACTTGAATAAATGAACATTTTTATTTTATTCTATGAACTACTGACATGTCTGTAAAATTCAAACTGTATTTATTTGCAGAAAATGAAATGGTCAACATGACTACAAATATTCAGCGCTTTCAGACCTCAAATAATGCACAGAAAACCAGTTCATATTCATTTAGAAACAATACTAAGGTTTTAACTCGAGTTCAGAAATCAAGATTTGGTGGAATGCTTTCACAAACACATTGCTGCCTTAAAGTCTATATTTGTCAACATCAAATCATTTGTTGTTACAGAGCTGGTCAGTTTGTGGAGATTCTGAKGCTCTAAAGCGTCTTTTCACTTATGTTTTTAAAGTAAATCAACAAAAATCATGACTGTTGGTTCCACATTTCATCCYTGGTCCTCAGAACGTTCTTAGAGCCGGCTCATTAGGAGAAAGGCTGGAGAAACTGTGCATGATGTTTTATTGTACAAACATTAAGTTAAAACTGGGATACAGAGGTTTTGTACAGAAGTCTCAAACCAAACGACTGACATTATCGACTCACAACTATGGATCTTATCACAATAATAAAGCCAGTTTCAACATTTGTCCTAAAATTTAGAGCTAAATAAACAAACACAAACAAAACAACTTTTACAGAAAGAAACCAATATTAAACCAGTCCAACACTTTTATTATTCAGTACAAAACATCACTATAGAGGAGTTACCATCAGCCATCTGATCATTCACATGAACACAAAGTATGCAGACGACYCTACATCAGGAAACTACAAATCTAACAAAACAAAAACAAACAAAATGTGGATTTACTCAAACTGCTTCATAAACATTAGTTCAGCAGATGACATCTGAAGGAATGATTATATTCTTTTAATGGCATCATCAATTTCTGATATCTGCTCTTTTAGTTGGTTCCACTGTTCAGGATTCAAGGCAATGCCTGAAAAATAAATAAATAAATAAAAATAAAAAGGTGAATTTTACATCACAAAGCAATAAAAACAATCTTCTTTAGTAGTTTAGGTCTACAGTCACTGTAAAATGTTTACATTTTTCCAGATGAGGATAAATGTGTTGCTTTCTCTGCAGCTCACTGAAACAAAGTGATTCAGTTTAATAAATATCTGCATGGATTTAGAACGTGATCAGAACATTCCTCAGAGGAGTTAAACTGATCAGCTGCTTTGGTTTTCTGATTTTTGCAGGTTGGAGAAACATAGCTACATGTGTGTGAGAGGAGCACACTGCTGTGGTTACCTTTCTTCCCCGGCTTCATTTCCCCATCTTGGTTCATCCAGTACTCCCTGATGTCGATCAGGACTTTGCCCTTGAAGTCTCTGACGCTGACGTATCTCATTTTACCGATCTGTGAGAAGCAGAGTCAGAGTTACAGAAGCAATCCTTCCATCAGCCAATACCTGACTGTTCTTACTCTGAGGTTCTGCACACTTATGGTTTTATTTAAGTAAAGATCAGAAAACTTACATGATTCCTTCACAGCTGTGAGACAGAGCGTGAAGTTATCAGGATCTCACAGATTTATCAGTTTGGACGTAKGAGAAATGAGCTAATGGCTWGTCAGAGCTGGACCAAGATGGAAGCAGACATTTRCTTATTTAAGGGTAAATGAAAACACAATCTTGACTCAGGCTGTGTGCTCGTTTTCCTCTACAAAACTTTGGTCTAAATTACAAAGTTGATGAAGGTTTCTTATTGTGAATACTTCTTACAGTTAATATAAAAACATGAGCTGGATCTTTGAAGGAGATTGGTACCAGCAGGTCRGAGCTATTAAAAGAAATGGGACACTGGCCTCAGCTCACAGATAGACTCTGCCTTTATGAGCTGGAGCTTTGAAAGAAAAGTTGAAACGATGAATCCTGCTTGTTGCTCACCTGGAACATGTTGTCATCACCATTATTGCTGCTCTTGGATGAACCGCTCGGCTTTGAGCTCTCTCCACTTTTTTGTTTCTTGGCTGGTTTCTCTGGTGGAGCCGTCTTTTTTCTCTTGGCCTAAAATCAGAGAAAATGCCTCATTATTTTCACAGACTGTAACTGGACATGTTTGTTATTGGTACATGAGCATGAGCTGGTTACCAGTCCTGCTAAGCTTGGGTCAACTGGACCCACAAGGTTCAGTTTTAAACCTGGAGTCTCAGGGATCAGGTTWACATGAGGGCAGCAGAAGAGCCATGGTAAACCAGGGGGGCGGCTGGGGCCGAGTGGTKAGRGGAGTYGTCCTGRRACTGGTAGAYTTCCAGTTCGAYCCCCCGTCCAGCTRWCTCAGTTGTTGTGTCCTTGGGCAAGACACTTCACCCCTAATGCCTCTGATGTGTGTCCCATCAGGGATTTGTACGTTAGCTTTGTTTCTAGTAGAGTGCTGTGTGAATGGGTAAATGAGGACACAGATTGTAGTGATTGTAGCTTTGAGTGTCCTGGTTGGATAAAGTCTTGTGTAACGATACAAGTACAGTCCATTTGGACCACACATGTCTCATTACACAGCTGTCAGATTATTATACAACAATGACCCAAAGACCTGAAGATAAAAAGTGGACWTGATACTCTGTCTGGTGATGTTAAATTAATTGATGTTAAATGTTGGGGTGGCTGTGGTAGAGTGGTTAGGGGAGTTGTCCTGGAAMCGGAAGGWTGCCGGTTCGATCCCTCGTCTGGTCGACTCAGTTGTTGTGTYSTTGGGCAAGACACCTTACCCGCCTTGCCTACTGATGGTGGTCAGAYGGTGGCGCCKGTGYATGGCAGCCTYGCYTCTGTCAGTKTRCCCMRGGSMRSYKKKGSTWCMATTRTAGTTTGCCATCATCAGTGTGTGAATGTSTGTAGTGTGAAGTGCTTTGAGTGTCCTGGATGGATAGGAAGGCACTATATAAKTRCAGTCCATTTACCATTACAATTACCATTTAAATCCTTAATTTGTTGCATCTTAACAAGAATTTCTTTGACAGATTTTTTTCCCTTCCTTTCTGATTTTGAAAAAGTTTCAAGCGAAACAAATATTTTGTTCGGTTTGCAAATTGTTGCAATTTGGACCTAATTTAAGTGAAACTTCTTCAGCCAGAAAAGCAAACTTCAGTTTGTTAACTGGCTGACGTCCTGTTAAACTGGGAACAAACGGTCAGACATGGTCGAGGTGAGCCTGCATGTCATTGTTGGCCCATGGAAAGAAATAAAAAGCTGCTTCGGATCAAAGGGCAGAAAAATTAGTGACAAAAGACTAAAACATCCCTGAGTGTTTATTGTGTCTGAAACTGTCAACTCACAAAAGTTTTACAAATAGAATAAAACTTTAAAATGTCAAACAATACATCTTAGTAAAGTTAAGAGGCAACACTTCTTTTCYTTTTACTTAAATATCCTGTAAAGAAAACTCATTCAAACCAGTAAAAAAATACCACTGAGGTAAAACATCGACCCTCACTAACAAATAAACCAAAGTCGACCAGATATCCTGACAGATACACTTTTTGTCCACAGCTCAGCATATCTTTATCCACAGTAATACTGAGTTTGTTCTCTATTTCAGTGTTTCTGGAGGAAGTGGTGCTCAATCATGTTGGAACAGAAAAGAGAGTCTTCCACTAAACTGGAAGCATAATGTTAAAAGCACCTGGAGATCATGGGCCAAACCCAAACCACTGACCCTCCTCCACATTTCACAGCTGGTGGTCAGCCATCCACCAAACCCAGAGTCACCCAACTGAGTCATTGATCAACAGAACGAACGCGTTTCAACTGCTGCACATCAGTCCACTCCAGAGCTGCGTTCACACTGCAGGTCTTACTGCTCAATTCTGATTTTTTGAAAAAATCCTATCTTTTGGTGTGAACATTACATTTTAAATGTGACCTGCATCAGACTCCAGTGTGAACGCTACACAGCACTGACGTGACACACATGCGCAGTAAAGAAGTGCTGTCTCATCAGCCGGCTTGTTTGTTTACAGAGCTAGCATGGATGCTACATTTTGCACATCGAATCTGTTGTTGTTTAATCAGAGCAGATT
>NW_013952855.1:210020-211853 GCF_001266775.1 Austrofundulus limnaeus | reverse complement strand
ACTTACGGCACCGCGCATTAGGATTTGCATGTAAATATACGCCCGATTTATGGCCCCAACGGCTTGCAATATGCTCTGCCATCGGGCAAAATCAATGCACGTGCACAACCTCACGTATTTATATAGGTGCGTCCACGAGGTGTCGTAAAGCAAACCGGGGCGTTGTGACGCAGACCCAAGACGTCGCAAATCAGATCAGGGTGTCATAAAGACGTCTCAATGCGCCTCTAGCTAAATGGTCGATGCCAGTACACGAGGTTTCTTCCTGCTGGAGTCTACAATACAGAAAAAAAAAACCATCAGAAATCTGTCACCGATGTTCCTTGTGCACAAATCTGTTCCAGTTAAAGCTCCAGTTTATCAGTCAGATTCTCCGTGCACGTCTGTTTCATCTCCATCCTCGAGTTTCTGGACGTTTGACTATCTTTATAAATGTCTGCTTCCTGGTAGAAAACAACAGTCTTCTGGAAGCGAGACATTTTTTGGAAGCGAATGCGGCATTTGAGCGCTTTCAGCATAAACAAACACTCCCAYGAACCTCTGACCAATCATACAATAAGTTCTTATGTGGAGGAGGGTGAAAAGTTCTGCCGGTGGGCTGTGACAAAAGGAGCAGCTGAGTCGACGCCGAGAACAGTGATGTAATTATTGTCATGGAACTGCGATAATCCAAGTCGATTTCAGAAAGAGTGAAGTAGGCTTTAAAATGTTTCTATGCAGGAAACACCAGGTAGAGCTCAGTTATTGTTTGTTAAAATGGATGCCACAAAGCAAGCCTAGTTCCTCAAGGAAAGATTGTAATTCTTATAATCAACGTCATGTTGACTAATTGTAGCAGCCATACAATAAAAACTAATGTATTATATTCAATAACAATTGATTTGGATTTAAAAAGAACTTACATATAACAGCAAGTTCATTTGTCAGTGTAAAAAAATTACAGCAATTAGAACATTTTTAATCTGGAGATGATGGACACRAATTTCTACTCAACATTTGAACCAAAAACTGTTTTAAAAATTGTGAAATTTTCAGGAAATACTCTTAGATGAGCATTTAATAAACTTTTAGTGATTAGAATATCTGGTCATTTTGAAATAATGAGTGAAACATTATCCCAACATACAGAAAATAGTCATTTCCATTTTAACAAATAGCTGGACAAAATCGCCTGTGCTGATGATTCAAACCAATAATTCTGAGTAAATATAAATAACGTCTGTTTATTTGTAGACAGTAATCTAGCTTCTTTAATRAAATCCAGCAGCTTTTGTTGGAACTGAAGCTGATCAACGCAGATTCTCATTTTCTCAGCCCAGGACAAAAACATTTATTYATTATTTATAGGAGTCGGCCCTGGCCTGTAAATTCAGTGGTCCAGGTCTGCAGCCGAGCCCGCCCGGAGGGGAACAGAACCCTGGTTCTCCTCGACCGAACACAGTCAGAACCGGTCCAAGTTAAAACAGGTGATGYGGTAACGAATGAATGATTTATCGTGAGGAATCAGTGCAGCAGCGAAAACGACTAACAGTTAGCAGCCGAGCTAACATCTAGCTAATGTTAGCAGATATGTTAGCCTTGTTCCACGTGCGTGCTACCATGCAAACTAAAGCTACATCTCTATATTAACTGCTTGTGACAAAAAATAAGGAAAACAACCTGGTCCTTAAAAGCACCACACGTTTAAACATTTTCATTTTTWAGGTAAACTTACGTGAGCGAACGTGATAGCGCCTTTTTTACGAAAAGGAAGCGGAAATCTGGCTYTCTTCTTCGCGGGTTTTATTTTGGCGGTTTGACATGACAAACAACATGTGCAACTTTTACCGCCCC
>NW_013952855.1:206334-207994 GCF_001266775.1 Austrofundulus limnaeus | reverse complement strand
GAGGCTAACCAAAACAATCATTTTTAGTGGTCATAAACAATGAATTGTAATTCATTTTGGTCAAAATTTTAATTGGAAATATAATTGTTGTTCATTAATATACAATTAAAATATATAATTTACTACAGTAATGATAAATGTTCAAACTGTGGGTCATCAGCTTGAATGCATACTGACATACCTCAGTACACAGTACTAACTGCAGAGTACACAAGTACTAATGGCATAGTACACAGTACTAACTGCATAGTAGCATAAATGACAACTTGTATATATTGATAAAAGTTCATTGATTCATTTCATCATTTTATATCCTTTATATATGAAGGATTTATTATAAATTTCATTTTCTATTGCTGTATAGGTCACCCCCATGGCATGAAGATTTTTGCATTAAAGAATGATTTATGACAATATTTACAAAATGTAATAAGCTGCTGTTTTGTAAACCTGATACATAAATATTCATGTACAATAAAACTTTATCACAGTTTGTATTTAATTTGTATTTAATTTTTACATTTTTATTTCTAAATTTCATGACAGTCGTTTCCTTCATCTTGTCTTTAGTAAGACAGGGAAAATGTGCCTTACTATTATTTGAACAAATTAGAATAATCCATGCATTATCTTTTATAGCAGCAGTTTAAATGAATACTACATTTCATATTTACACTCATTTTTCTTGCTATCTGGGATTTCCTTTTTCAGACTGAATAATTTCTTGGATTAAAGTGGAGTTTCCTCCATGATGAATTAATGATTGGAAAAAGTGGACAAAATGTCCTAATTATGTGTAACTTTCTCAGAAATCTATCCATAATTGTCAGACTGACAGCCCACCCCTSACAGGATGGCGTCCTGCTCGACCACAGTGGATCATCTTGTATCTGAAGCAGGTGTTTTATAAACCTCACTAACACCCATCAGAGCATCAACTCATTCTTTATCAGCCCACTAGGTGGGGGTCTGCTTTCACATCTAAGGGACTAAAACCACAGGCCAGGCTGTTAAAACCTCTCATTTATAAACTGTAACAGGTAATGAAAATGTATTAATGAAGTATRATGTAATGTTCCTAAACTTGCATTGTGGTACTGATTTATTTGCTCGTTTGTAATGTTTAATTCTCCTCTTCGTGTCTACTTCTTGTTTTGTTTGAAAGAGGACAACGGGTCCGACACCGCCCCCTACTGTTTGCTGCAGCGAGGTGTACGTGGTTTTCAGTGGATGAGCGCGATGCGTTCAAGATCCTCTGGAAACATGACAAACCAAAGCACAAACTGGGTCGGACTCTCCAGTTTCTTTAGTTTAGTGGATAAACAGCCTTCGAGTTGTTTGTGCGCGAGCAGCTTTCACGAAGTCCACAACAAAATAAACAGACACACAGACAGAATTACCTTGCGTACCACCTCTTCTCTCGGAGACATGAGGGAAAACAGAAAAAAACCGGCCACCACGGAACCGACCACCCCTGCAGTGTTTAGGAGAACCCGCATGCCGCTCGTTGTAAGCAGATAAAAGTCCACAGCTTCTGTCCTGAGGTCAGTAAGTCCAACAGTCAGAACACGTAAGAGACGACTGGTTTTCTTCTTCTGATTGCTCACRAATTTCAGATGCATTACTGCCACCTACTGGACTGGACTGGGATCAATGGATT
>NW_013952855.1:203211-205364 GCF_001266775.1 Austrofundulus limnaeus | reverse complement strand
ATATATATGTATGTATGTATGTGTATGTATGTATGTATAAAGCTATAATACATAAAGCATTATAAAGCTTTCTGTTAGCACTTGGGAGTGTGTGTTTTGGGTGACTCTCCRCTACTACCACACCAAAGTTGTATTTCAACACCTGTAATATTGAATGAGTTAYTTTTAGTTAGCTAAGGTCTGGTAAGCTGTGGTGGCCATTTTTAGATCAAATTTACACCAACATTTAATTAGTTTTAATACTTACTGATTAATCTGAGGAAGTACTGAAACCCATTTTTAATCATTGCAAATCATTTTTATAATCAGAATCAATAAGATAAATCAAGCTGTTGATSCTCTGCTCATGACTGTCCTAAAAACAGGTTTTTATTGTGAACCACTCCAGGAGCTGCTGACACAGGCACAAGAAGTCTGCTGGTTCCTGCCRTCACAGAAAACCTTTCATGGGCCTTCTTCACTGGTACCCCARTCCTCGGCGACTCAAGTGGCAAAAGAGAGGGAAGGTGATGCTCAGGCAAGCAAACTGTGGACAAAAAGACAAAGAACATTCTAATAATCAAACTTTAGCATCTTTGATCCTAGAATGACGAGTGTATAAACTGAAGTTTTCACTGTTTTTAACAACTTATTTAAATAAARCACACAGTAAACAAACAGAAGACTCTGCTGAGCCAGAAACAACATTTCAACAAGTATTATTATTATTCTGTTCAAATTTTACTCAAGTGCAAGTCAAGTTACCTGTTTTACCTCAAGTAAAAGTAAAAAGTCATTCATCATTTACTTTGAGTAAAACTTTTCTCGTTTGTTTTTACAGCAGGAGGGGTCTCTACAGCAGCGCAGCCAGGGGCAGATCAAGGATTTTTCTGAGCAAGGGGCCATCAAGGGGCCACAATATTCACAGAGGGGCCAAGTCTTTGTTCAACATCCTTTCACACAAATCCCCAGTTTTGGCAAGGTGTTTACATTCAACCAGTCATACATGTTCAAACACTTGTAATATAATACATTTTTTAAAAAGGGTACCACTTTACAATAAGGCTCCTCTTATAGATGGCTTTTAAAGAGTTTATAGAAATGTTATTAATTTATCTGTAAACACTTTATAAATTATTAATAAGTGTTTATTATGCATTMATTAAGCTCAAAAAATAGACTAAACTGTGTGGTTTCTTTCCAAATACTGAGCCAAATCTGTTTGGTATTAAAACATTTCAGACGAGTTTACTACCTTGTAAGCACAATAATGATTAGGAAACACATATTTCATCATATAATATTGTACTGTATTCCTGCATTATAAATGTCCACAAATATTAAAGGGATCCTTRTTGTAAAGTGTAAAACTGTACACTATTTTGGATGTTGTGGGCTTATTTAGTGTGTTAACATGATGCTTTTGTACTTTTTTGATTCATCATCATTTTTGACAGTAGTTACCGGTACATGTTTGAAAAATAATTTCAAATATTGATAATCAACACAAAGTTTTAAAAATGGTGATTCTTCAGAATAAAGACTAACTTTTGGCATTTACAAATGTTTGTCATTAATAAATAGTGAACTGTATTACAGTTTACGATACGTTTCCCTTTGACAGTTGTGAATATTTATAATGCAGTAATACAGTACAATATTAATGTTAAAATATGTGTTTATCATTATTGTACTTACAATTTAGTAACCTAATCTGAAATGTTGAATACAGCACCTTTAGATTTAATATGTACATGAACAGATTTGTCTTATTTGCTAAGAAACTTAAGTTTTGTTTTTCTCGTCCTTATTGCACAATAAACATTTATTAATGATTTATAAAGTGTTTTACAGATGAATTATTAACGTATCTATAAACTATCTATAAGGGGAGTCTTATTGTAAAGTGGTACCACAGTAAATTCTCCTCACCACTTTTTCATTTTTTTACTGAACATAGATAAAATATTGTCAACCATACAACATGTGAGAAAATCCAGCCATCTGAAGTGAAGAAAGGTTTATTTCCGTGCTTAAACAAAACATGTTGAATAAAAACATCAATGCAGCTGAATTATAAGCTGTCTGATTCTTGATTTTATATATTAAATATAAAAATTAGACTGACACATTTATTTGTCATCATAGTTTTGCTCACTACTGTAATATATAGC
>NW_013952855.1:201063-202998 GCF_001266775.1 Austrofundulus limnaeus | reverse complement strand
CCAGAGGAAGACCCAGGACATGTTGGAGGGACTATGTTTCTCAGCTGGCCTGGGAACACCTTGGGATTCCCCCAGAGGAGCTGGCCCAAGTGGCTGGAGAGAGGGAAGTCTGTCTGGGTCTCTCTGTTAGGCTGCTGGCCCCGAGACCTGATCCCAGATAGAAAGAAAACGAACCAACGAACGCATGAACGAAAACCATCAAAGAATTAATATGAAGAAACACTATGTGGGACTAAAGACAGCATGTATGTAAAGGAGCTAGCAAGTATGATTTTAATTCTTTTTCAGCAAATAAACTGAAATGAGAAAATAATCTTCCTGTTCTGTTTGGACCAAAAATCAGTCAGTTTGTTGGTTAAACTTTACTTGTTAGTTTGAAGCAGCTAAATGTGTGTTTGCATGTACATCATGAAAGTTTACCTCAGACTAAATGTTTCATTGTAAAATGACTGCACATTTGGCTGCTGTGAACTAATGTACGTCTCATCTGGTCTTCAGGCGTCTAACTTTTTAAAGATAAAATATTGCTTACTAACAGAGAGGTACTATAAAACACCTGAGCTCTGAATAAACGGTACCTGGATCATGAACATGGTGACGACTCCTGATGCTGTGCTCAGGTAGTTTCCTGCGAACCAGTCCCTCAGTTTCACCACACAGCCCTGAAACACAACAYTAGGATTCATTCAGGTCACCTTCAGAGAGTAATGTTGGAGAAAAGACACAATGATCAGGCTGGAGACATGATTAAAATCATGTATCATTTAAATGGATGAAATGATCTGGGATCTTTGAGACATTTAGTACTTTAGAACAAGTTCAGTGTTTTCTGTGTTTGTGTTTACTGTTCAGTTCATTTAGCATCATTTTATTTTTAATAGTTTTGGTTTAGTTATGTTGCTTCTTTTTATTTGACAGTTCTTGTTTGTTTAGATCCCTGTGATTGACTCTTACACACTATACTCGAGATTATCTCCAGTGACCTGAGGCCTGTTGCACAAAAGTCAGATTTCTAAATTCAGGAAATGAGCTGTAAGCCGAGGTTGAAGTAGCCTTCAACTTGTAAACAGCYRTAATCAGTTGCACGAACACCAAGCCRCGCTYAATAGCTGGGTT
Organism: Austrofundulus limnaeus; assembly: GCF_001266775.1. Taxonomy (NCBI): domain Eukaryota; kingdom Metazoa; phylum Chordata; class Actinopteri; order Cyprinodontiformes; family Rivulidae; genus Austrofundulus; species Austrofundulus limnaeus. Next base: position 201,882 of record NW_013952855.1, on the reverse strand, counting down.
TSAGTCACGTGGTTTCGAAGGCGGAGCGATCTCCGCTGGAGGGCAGGGGGTAAAATGTCTRTRGAGGAAACTACTGTAGAGAGTYTWTATTGTATGGATTTAGATCCTATTTCAAGATATACTGTATAACAACAATTTGTTCACAAATAAGTCAGMCATGACTCATATGATGAAGATGAATGAGTTTTCSACAGAACYTAAMKATTTGCTGAGGSTGTCKGTACCACACACGTCTTACATCACCAAGTGCCAAATAACCAGCAAAAGTTTATCTGATGAATAATTCCACACGATTCTGCCCAACCCTTTGACAACATATGATAACACTGATTATTATACACAAAGATGAAAAATGTAGAAACCTCACAGAACGACAACGTAAAAAAGTGGATTTTAAACCATCTGCAGTCAGGATGAGGAGCAGGATGCCGGCGTCTGCAGGCAGCGGCCACTACATCAAAGGTATGTTAGCTGCTAACTTGTTTTAGATGTTATGTTTATAATGATCGTTTATTTAATAGTGAGTTTTAAGTTACTGGTGGTTTTATGTGGACCTCATCTGGACTTTAGGCTGCCCTAGTTCTGTGTCATTAGGTGCTGGAAGTTTGTGGACGTTAGTCGCTACTGCTAGCATTATCTTAACATATAAAACAATATCAGAAAAAACACTCACCCAGGCAAAAAACAAACAATAATCATCGTGGAGCTGTTTGGTACCGAGGTTGTGGATCCACCCACTGAATAAAAAGTTCTAACCTCCCGTTGTTTACGTGCTTTCATCAGCTGTTCGGTGTAGTTAGCACACAGTTAGCGCCACAC
>NW_013952855.1:195694-199123 GCF_001266775.1 Austrofundulus limnaeus | reverse complement strand
GATCAAAAATACTTTTTAACTGATATAAGATTGTAAAACTTGTTTAGAGGAACATTTTTCTGCAGTAAAATGACTCTACTGCTAAACAAACACTAAACACTAACAGATTAAATTAGCTCCACTTTAAGCCTGGTCGGGACCAGGTTAGTTTCAGAGCACTTGTTACCACAGAAACATAAGTGCTTCGTTTCTCATGCAACCGATTCAAGGATTAATTAATTCAGGTTTAGACCAAAATCCCGGGTTAATCCCTTATTCTACTTTCATGCAAKAGGCCTCTGGAGAGCAGAAGCAGRYAAAGCTGTTGGATGTTTGTCCGAAGTTTTCAGCCAAGCCTCAGTCCTGCCCACTTCCACCTGTTGTTCTCTGTTACCATTAGGACACCTGTCTCTAATCACCTCATCAGCTCTGACTAATTACCTGCCTCACTTCTCTCATCTGCAGTCTGTCAGAGTTTTAATCTCTGTCTGGATCTCAGCTCTGATTTGTGTTGTTCATTTTTCTGCCACACCAGCCTTTTTGTTGCCTACATGTTTTACTTTTAGCTTTAAGCCTGGATGTTCTGCTCCTTCCTACCTTCAACCATGATGTTCATACTTTTTAAAATACTATTACCTAAAAACAAGTGGACAATTGTCTCTGTTATATAGACGTTCAACAAATTCTGACAAGCTTTTCCTTCGGGATGAATGAGAAACATAGCCCACCGCCAGTGCCAGACTTTAAGYATGTTGTGTTTCTGCTATGATTGTACATCTACATGTATGTCTGCTGCAGAAATAAGTCACCCAGACCTCCACAGCTTCATCATTTAAATGATTTGTAATGTTTTCTAACAGGATAAGTCACCTCCTGCCAGTTGGGTCGGTCGGACAAGTTGCAGGGATCCAAAGTACARCAAGAGATGGGAACGTTCCCCTTCCAGTCAGCCACACCATGAACACCACAGCACCGAAACTGCAGGAGGAAAACATGTTTCACTGGAACATGTTGGTTTAATTAGTGTTGGAGAGTAACCACCAGGTACTTCAGACAGGATAAGCTCTGTGCAGCTTTTATCAGAAACCAGTGTYGTAAAACAAAATGCTTGTTATGTTTTTTATCTTAAAAAAGATTCATCTGAAATATATATTTCCTGTTTATGGCTAAAAATAGATGGAAAGATATTTAAAAGACAATAAAAATAAACCAGTGACAAACTAATTATTGCTCTGTTTGATCATATTTTGACAGGAAGTCGTCAGCATATCAAGACAGCAGCAAAGRTCCTTTCAAAATAAAATGCCGCAGTCTGTTWTTAAACATGGAGCAAATAAATTTCACTGAAGCACTCTGTTTCAGAGGAAACGTCAAGACAACCTGAAGCTAACTTCAGGTCGTTTTGTGGCGCGACCAAGTTTTTCTGCAGGTCAGTGTCTCCTGACATAGAAACAAATACTGCTTGTATTTCAAATTATTCGTTTGTATTAGTAAATGAAATTTAAAAATGCTTGCTTTTACTTTTTTAGTACTGGTTCACGATTTTAAAAAAGTCTAATTATGAAACATGCATAGACAATTTATGAAATAATATTTACCAGGTATTGAAGAGCATTAAAGTCATCTTTGAGYGTCTTGTTGCCATCTGGACTGGACTGCATGTAGATCTGTAAGCTGTGGGTCAGGTCTTTCTCAAAGTATGTGTCAATCTGCACGAGAGAAACAYGACAACTCAATTCAAATCATTGCAGGACACTGAACAGTAAAGGCAGACATTGCTTGTTACAGGGAGTAGATGTTGACTCGCTAACTTTATTACAAGAGTGTTATCATTCATGCCAGACAGACTGGAGTGGATGAAACTAGAAATGTTGGTATCAACTTGATACCAAATAAAAGTTCTGATCATTTTCAAGTTGATTTCATAATTAAGTGATTTTATATTTAGTGAGTTGATTATGATAAAACACAGGACAAAGGTTTTAGGCAAAATGTTAAAAAATATCTTGTAGTAACTAAATACAACAAAATAAAATGATGTATAAATATAAGATAAATAATAATGATTCCCCTATTATCTTCTACTACACGTGTTTAAGAAAAAAATAAATCACTAGTGCAAAATGACAAAAAGAAAGCATCAATGTAACAAAATATATAAATATAACAATGTCAACAAAACAACAAAAACAACTTCTATGGCATGGTATGAGGGCCAAAATTAAGACTATTGTGCAGCCAGTGATCGCTACATCCTTGTAGCAGGAGGCTGCATCTGTTCCTAAACCAGCTATTGATCTGATTAATGACAGGCCGGCACCGCTAACTGCGCAGCCGGCACCGCTAACTGAGCAGCCGGCATTGCTAACTGAAAGGCCGGCGCTGGAAAATGAGAATGAGACTCTTCATTTGTGTTAGCATTGGAGAGCCCCTCACTCTGTCTCTAATGCTGTGTTCCAGCTGTAGCAGAACTAGAAATTCTGACGTCAGTTTTGAGGTGAAAGTGTTCCAGTTTCAAACCTGTCAGAACGTCAGAAAAAGCCTTTCTGTTTTTTTTTTGCTCTGCATCTTCATCTACTGCCCCTCYTATCAAAAGGAGTCAGCTGAGGTGGTTTGAGAATCGGGTTAGGATGCCTTTTCTGGGCACCTCCCACTGGAATAAGACCCTAATCTGCTGGTGGGATGATGTGTTCTCTGTCCTGGAAGCCAGAGGAGCTTCAGAGAGTAACTGGGGTGAGGGATGTCTGGATTTCTCTTCTGGATCTGTTGCCTCTGTGACCCGACAATAGATAAATGGTAGAAGATGGAAGTTTATGATGTAAATAATAAACAATTACAATACCATAAGTGAAAAAATGTATGTTTTACAGTATTTTAAACAACCAGGATCAAAGTAACAACTGTAGCATAATTAGTAGGTTTTTCTCCAGAGAAAGAAATCTAATCCACAAACTGAGCTCAGTTTGCCTCTGACTCCAGTAAAAAAAAAAAACACAATAATTTCATGTTTATTACAGACTCTACAGTCTATATCAGCTTGCTTTATTACTGTTTGCTGACCTGATAAAAAACCCATTCTATCACAAACTGCTTCCAGTGGAAAAATTCCTGAAGCTCAACAATTTAATGAAATACCCCCAGGATTTCAAAACAAAAGCATTGATAATCTCTTTCAAAATCAAAGCAGAACATTGGATTTGGGTGAAAAAATATTTGCATTTGATTCTTATTATGAGAAAGGATATTTAAGGGAGGCAGTTGTAAGTTTTTCTCCTCTTTGCTTGTTCTCTGAAGAGTTGCAGCATGGGAGTCTCAAAACACCTTTCAAATGAGCTGAAAACAAAGAGGATACAGAAAGCTTTGCAGAGATTTCAGCTTTCAGTCTCCACTGAGAGAAACTGTGAGAAAATGGAGGACCACAGGCACAGTTCAAGTGTAGGCTCCAAGTGG
>NW_013952855.1:181229-193987 GCF_001266775.1 Austrofundulus limnaeus | reverse complement strand
ATATATATCTGCAGGTGTGGCTGTTTAAGGTTTTCTTGTGAAAAACAATTTAGAACTAAATGTTGATGTTGTTCAGTACATATAGTAACTTAGTTCATAAGTAAGTATTTTCATTATCAGTGTGTCATACACCACGAAAGGTGCCCAGCTCACRTGGGCTTATAAGACACACAAACATATTCAAAAGTGCAGACAGAGACCAGTCAACATTCTAAAAATGATAGCGTTCTGTGATCTGAATGGGATTTGTCTGGTTAAATAACAGTAAATAAATAATAAACAGGGGGACTGATGAATACAACAAACCCTTGTTTGTGCAGTAGATCATACTTCAGGTTTTATATGACATTTAATAACACAAACCAGCTTTTGGATTACAGCAGTGTGTGTCTGTGTGTATTGTTGTTGTTGTTGTGGTGAAATGAGGGGTCTTTACCTACCCAACAGAGGAAGTGAAGAGACACCACCAGACTCTTCAGGCACCCAGCACAGGAGCTATTCATCCTTCCTGGGGGTCTTTTTCAAAAGATTTTGAAAGTTCATTAATTTGCACGAGTTTTATTAAACTATATTCTGACACTAGTCTTATTTATATTTAGATGCTGTGAAAAGACGATCAGGTGTAGCTGCAGCAGTGTTTACAGGACACACAGTTTGATGTGGCAACACTGAGTCATGAGCCACAATGGACACCTCTGTGTTCCAGTTAATCATTCTTATCTGCTCTGAACTCCAGACCATACATGAGAACATGTTACTGATGAAGGTACAGATAACTTACTGTGTGGAGGATTCCTCCAACACCGTGTCAACCTGCTAATGTAAAAAAATGAAGTATTTTGTAAACTAATCATTATTTTGTATAAATCAATATAGCTCTAGTAAAAATAAAAATCTTGATAAATTTGAATATCGGAGCTCTTACCCTAAATACACCAAATCCTTGAAAGTCAGAGTGACAGATGCAATAAGTCGTAGATCTTTGGTGTTTCCACCATTCCAGAGAACAAGTGACACCAGTCGAGCTTGGTGGGGGAATGAGCTGAGAGARGGAGGAGAAAACCCAAGTCAGACCTCGGTCTACCTGCTCAGTATTTACAAGACCAACAGTGAAGAGGAGGGGCACCCACATTGGACTGAAGACAGCAAGAACCCGACACAAACCACTGAAAGAAAAAGAAAGTCCTGAAATCAGATTGTCTTTTTTTTTTTGTTTAACATCAAGAGTTAGTTCATGAAGGTATTACTTCTGTGGGTTTTAAATGAGTCATGAGGCACAGGAGCAGTGGTTTGAGCTGTGACCTCATAGGAAGAAGATTCAACGCCCAGTGGTGGTCTTTCAAGAGTTTTTTTTCCTCAAGGTATTTCCATAGTCTCCCACAGAACAGAAACATGCATGTTAGGTTTATTTGTTGCTCTAAATTRTCTCTAGGTGTGAGTGAGMATGTGRCTGCTTCRTCCATCCATCATTTTCTTCCWCTTATCTGGGGTCAGGTCGTGGGGGCAGCAGCCTAAGCAGAGAGACCCAGACTTCCCTCTCYCCAGCCACCTGGGYCAGCTCCTCTGGGGGAATCCCAAGGTGTTCCTAGGCCAGCCAAGAAACATAGTCCCTCCAGCGTGTCCAGGGTCTTCCTCTGGGTCTCCTCCCAGTGGGACATGGCTGGAACACCTCATCAGGGAGGCGTCCAGGAGGCATCCTAACCAGATGAACCACCTCAACTGGCTCCTCTCGACGTGGAGRAGCAGCGRCTCTACTCTGAGTCCCTCCTGGATGACCAAGTTTCTCACCCTATYTCTAAGGGAGAGCCCAGACACCCTGCAGAGGAAACTCATTTCGGCCRCTTGTATCTGTGATCTYGTTCTTTCGGTCACTACCCAAAGCTCRTGACTTTAGGAACCACTGCTTTAAAGAGACATTTTGAAATGTTTTAGGATGCTGATAAACAATATCTTACCTGCTGCAGATAGCTCTTACATTCTGACAGGTCTGATCCTATCATCTGACACCAGATCCASTCTAGGAGGATATCATGAATGTTTGAATAAAAAGTTTTCATACTGTCATCATAGTGATGTTAGCAGAAATCTGCRGGAACTGACTCCAGGCTGCACAGGAAGTGCTACAGCTAGCTGCAGCTGACTGTGTTTGTGTACACCCAGAGAAACAGCAGCAATGTAAACATCATTTTCAGACARTGATCCACGTTGGTCTCGTCTTTGTTCTGACCAGCCAGTAGCTCATCAGTCTGGTCAGGCTTCAGCTGTTTGTCCARACTCAGGTTGTTCAGGAAGACTAGGTAAAATATTAAAGAGGCAMTATCATGTAAAATTAACTTTTTWGAGTTTTATATMATGCTATAATGTTATACTCTCATAAAAAACRTGCCCGGACTTCCGGTGAAGATGGCTGGCTAGAGGACGTGTTTTCACTGTGCTCCCGATCCCACCTATATTTTTTACAGTGTTATATGTGTTATTGCCTTTATACTATTGATTTATTGATAGTCCTAGTGTTCTGTGGACATGCAACAAAAAGAAATATATGCTCTAAGRCCATGAACAATGTCGAAACAGACAAAATTGCAGCCGCGGAAGAYGACAACTGCCACGAGCACCAGTGCTAACCAAACTGCTATGCTAGCAGAAGYGAGTACCCTCCAACCTTTGCCTACGGTGGATACCGCAGCTCTCGTCAGTCAAGTGACCGAAAGCATTAGTGAGGTAATGGACCAAAAACTGTCTGTTCTATCTGACGCTGGAAAAGATATCATCCTCACTGGAAGGCCTCTCAAAGCGCGTCACGGAGACAGAGCTGAGAATTTCGGATATGGAGGATACGATCACTGGCTTTGAKGGGAGGCTAGCTGAAGCGGAGGAGAAAATCAAGACCATGGCCAAAGGCTTGGATGACATGGAAAACAGAAGCAGACGAGACAATATTCACATTATTAATCTGAAAGAAGGCGCAGAGGGAGATAATCCTTTTCAGTTCTTTGAAACTTGGCTGCCTGATTTACTGCGCCTGGGGAGGAACAGCTCCACAGATAGACCACCCATCAAAGTTGATCGCGCGCACCGGGGCCTCAGATCACGGAGTGCACGCACCAGGCCCGTAATCATCAAGCTTCACAAGTCCAGAGACAAGCAGCAGACCATGACAGCAGTGAGGGCGACCTCTGAACTCAAATACGGCAGACAKCGGAGCTTTATTCATCAGGACCTCTCCTATGCGGTTCGTGAGAAKTGGCGGGGATACAATGCCATTTGTCGTGCCTTCATTGAAAAGGGCATTTGCTTCGGCATGCGATACACTGCGACGCTCATGCTGACCTATGATGAGGCTGAGCACAAATTTGACTCGCCAAAGGCTGCACAAGTCTTTATCAATACACTGGACTAAATTATATTGGAAACGAGTATCTTATAAACTTTGGCTCTGTTTAAGGACTCACTTTAACACGACTCAACATGGAACATGTAAGTCTTTTACACTGAATATTAAAGGAAAAGAGCCAGTCTAATATGATGTTACACAACTGGCAATAATCAGGTTACGTTTTAGCTGGGGGACAGGAGTGGGATTATTATTTTTCATTCTTTGCACATTTTTTTCTCTCTGTTTTTTTTTTTTTTTCCCAGTGGAGTGAGACTTCTTTTGGCTGCACTTGGTCGTATAGCACCACCTAGTGGGTGGTTTTGGTTTTCTTTCAGGACATACAGTATTTACCTGTATCCAACCATTTTACCATTATGTTGTTTGTTATGTGTTCAAATGTTCTTTTGCCATCAGAATGCAGTGGCTTTGYTCATATCAGCGCAACAGGTCTAGATCTTGAGTTAAAATTATGTCATGGTTATGAYGGGCCCTTTTGTTCACTTTGGGTTACCCATCTCTTTTTTATATACTGTATATAATGATTGTGGGTTGTTATGAGTAGAGCAAAAATTCTCACACTTAATGTTAAAGGAATTAATCACGTTGTTAAAAGACGTAAAATACTCTCCCTGCTTAAAAAAAGACAAGGTAAAGGTGGCGTTATTACAGGAGACTCGCCTAACTGACCTTGAACACTTGAAACTTAATCGCGACTGGGTGGGACAAATTTATTATTAGTCCTATAATTCTAAAAGAAGAGGCGTAGCGATATTAATCCATAAAAATCTACCATTTACCTTGGACAAGGTCATACTACACATAAGATACTGGTGGATTTTATGTTTTGATTGCTGGGCTTTTACAAGGTGAACAAATTATGTTTGGAAGTGTTTATGCTCCAAATGTCTATGATAATAAGTTCTATTCAAAATTTTTGGCAGAGGCCTCGTCTCCCTGTATAAATCAGGTGATGATTGGTGGAGATTTTAACTGTGGCCTGGCCCCTGAATATGATTATAACCCTCCAAAAACACAACCAATCTCAAAAATGGTAAAGGAGCTTTGCTCAGATCTCAGTCTCTTTGATGCTTGGAGGATTTGTAATCCACGCAGTAATGATTTTACTTTTTTCTCATGCCCTCACCTTTCCTTCTCGAGAATTGATTATATATTTGTTTCTAGACCAGTTCTTGACAGAATTCAGAAGTGTCTRATTAACATGTGTGTTCTTTCAGACCACTCATCAGTTTCATTAGAAATGTTACCACTTCACTGTGATCCCTTATCTAGACAATRGCGTTTAAATCCAACTCTCCTTATTGACTCAGCATTTTTGAAATATTTAGAAAACCAGTGGGAAATTTTCATTTCCACAAATGATTTACCAGGGATATGTGCCTCTACCCTGTGGGAAACAGGTAAGGCACTCATTAGGGGCTCTATTATCTCCTTCACAGCAGCGAAAAAGAAAAGCATTTTAGCCAAACAGTTGGAACTTTAACAAAACATTGCTAACCTGGAGAAGGAACTTAAAAAATCTCCATCCCCCTCAATGCTTAAAAAGTTGGATGATGTCAGATCAGCTTTGGATCAAGTACTAACCCAAAAAGCTCAAAATACAATATTTCATGCAAGACATAGATTATTTGAGAATGGCAATAAACCTGGACGTCTACATGCCTGCCTTGCCCAGGGGAAAAGTGGGTCTTATGCAATACTGTTGCTTAAAGACAAGAAAGGTAATCTACAATTTGAGACAAAAATCATTAGTAGAATAATAAAGGATTTTTATCAAGAACTATACTCTTCTGAATGCCAAAATACTGCAGATATTAGGGAAACTTTTCTTGACATTCCTATATTGTCTGAACAAAACTGACTAGATCTTGGTAGACCTATTGAAATACAGGAAGTCTTGAAGGCTATTAAGTCTTTTGCAAAGTGGAAAGGCCCCAGGTCCTGACGGGTTTGGTCCTGAATTTTACAAGAAAATGGCTAAACACATTGTAAGTCCCTTAGTAAATATGTATAAGGAATCTCTTGAGAGGGGCACACTCCCACCCACTTTAAACCCTGCCAATATATCCCTAATTTTGAAAAAGGACAAACATGCAGATCTCTGTTAGACTGTAAAATTCTGTCTAAAATTTTGTCAAAGCGTTTGGAAGCGGTCCTGCCTGCATTAGTGGGACCTGACCAGACGGGTTTTGTCAAGAATAGATATCCCCACTCCAATCTACGTCAACTAAAATTAACTATGACAAATCAGAGGCTTTGCCTCTTGGAGACTTGGGAAGGGAAGGCACTTCTGTTAATTTTCCTTTTAGATGGTCRACCACATAAACTTAACTTTAAGCCAATTGTTAATTCAACTAAGAATGACCTCAATAGATGGTTTGACCTCCCACTGTCTTGGATAGGCAAGATAAGCTTGATCAAAATGAATATCCTCCCTAGAATACTTTATCCTATGCAAATGTTGCCTCTTAGAATTAATAGAAAAACATTCTCAGAAATTGAGGGATGCTTTTCTAAATTTAAATGGCATGGAAAGAAATCTAGGCTTAAGATAAGGGTTCTCCAGTTACCYACAGATTTAAGGAGTCAGGCACTTCCTAACCTCCTCTATTATTATTGGGCTTGTCATGCACAAATAATCTCTGAATGGCTACACTCATTTTTACATCATGATGTCCCGCCTATAGATTCCTGGTGCTGTAAGCCTCTCTCTCATATTAGTCTTTTATCTACTGATTTAACTGAACTTCCATTAGAGGTCAGAAATAACAACGTCTTGATGTGTACACTCAGAGTCTGGCACAATATTGGTGCCCACACTGGAAGAAAGGGCTTTTCTAGTGCCCTACAGCCACTTATCAGGAACAAGGCTTTCTCTCCAGGCCTTAGCATTAACATATTTGATGACTGGTATTCTAAAGGTTTAAGATTTATTGGTGAGCTATTTGAACGGGATACTTTTATGTTTTTTAAACAACTGCAAACTAAATACAGCTTACCACAACAAAATTTCTTTGTATTGCTACAAGTGAGACACTTTGTAAATTCTCTTAAATTTCCAAGTAACCAACCTGTTTTGAACCCTCTCGAAAGCTTTCTTCTCAAAGTTAATGAAAATGTGTTCACTAAAAAGAAATTTATTTCTCTTTTCTGTAGAAAAATGTTCCCTTTAAACTTTGTCACAACTGATAAGGCAAGATTTCAGTGGGAAATGGATTTGAATGTTGAGCTTAATATAGAAACATGGTCAAAAACTTTTAGAACTGCTAAGACATTGTTCACTTGCAACAAATTTTGGGAAAGCCAATACAAAATTTTGCACAGATTACAACGTACTTCAGAATTTTTAAATAAAATTTATCCACAGATCTCTCCTCTCTGTGTGAAATGTAATAAGAATGTGGGCACTTATTACCACTATATCTGGCAATGTCCTTTAATTGCTAGATTCTGGAAAAACATTGCTATARAGCTTCGTTCAATTTTTCACGTCAATTCCACTGGACCCTGTGTTGTTTGTTCTTGGTTTAMCTGTAGAAGGACTTTCTTTCTACTAGGTAAACTCCTCCACTTAGCAAGGCGATGTATCTTGTTTCAGTGGATCAAGGGACAACCCCCTTATGTTACAGTGGTACTGAGAGACATTCAAGGTGTTTCTGTTGGAGTGCCTCAGTGCCATCACAAAGGGCAATTGCAATGTTTTTTATGGGATATGGCAACCCTTATTAGACCATTTGCCTAGCRAGCTTGCTGATATGTTAAATAAAAGGGGGATTACATTTTGTTTTTAAATATAATTTTCTTTTCTCGCTCTCTTTTTTTTTCTTTTTCAATTTTTGGTTTAATTGTGGTTTACATGTTTTGACCCAGATCTGTACATTTGTAACCCATGTATCTGATTGATAGCTATTGTAATGGACTTKGTTGCGCTTGGTTGTTCTTGTTCTTAAAAAGACAATAAATTATTGTTAAAAAAAATACATGCCCAAAGCCTTGCTTTGACTCATTCATGCATGTTTGAGAAATCCTGCAGTGTTTTTAGGCAGCCATGCTGAGGAGCAAAACGACARGTRGRGACCAGAAACACCTCTGGGATGTGTCTTTAAGTCGAACTTCCTCATGGCAGAGCTTTGACCTCAAATGTTCAAAACATCTCTGAGGACGAAGGCCAGTGAGAGGACAGTCTAGCTTCTCTTCATTTAAAACAGTAAAAACAACTCCAGCCGGTCCGCTGAGCCGAGCTGAGCTGAGCTGAGCTGAGCCGAGCTGCCCTGCCTCGCATCTCCAGTTCAAACACCTGAATTTGTGATTAAAATGTGAGCTGACGCTAAAAGAACAGTTAGAGATGAAAACAAAGAAGAGAGAGTGTTCCAGCACAAGTTGAAGTTTCTGACTGGATGAACACTGACAAGCTTTTAATTTGATCTTTTTCTGACAGCGAGACATGAAACCCAAACACCAAACATCAGAGTTTACGAAAGTCCTWAAATCCCAGGGACTCTGATCAAGGCTCGTCTTCCTGCAGGCTCAGAGGAGCAGGACAATGATCAGACTGCAWGTGAACTTTAAGGCAACCTGTGTGCACTTCCTGTTAGCACTTCCTGCCTGTCTGCAGGTAGACACTCAGGTGCTTTAGCCACACTCTGCATTTTTCAGCCATCTAGGACAAAATCTTTTATTGTGAAAAGACAGCAGGTAAATGWTGAACCCGCGGTCTGAGGATGCAGACAATAATGCTCTCACAGAGACAACCTACAGCAAACATCAAGCAGAGTCAGAGGGTTCCTGGAACTGTTCTGCCGTGATTCATCTATTTTCAGAATCCTCCTTCATCTCTACTAATGGCCTCATTATGTTAATCAGAGCATCGACGTCAGCGCTTCACTGTTCGTACAGATAACTCCTTCAGATCTCAGTGATTCTCCTGAGACAAGAAGTCCAAAAGTTATTAAACCTCACGTGGTACAGAGCCACCTACGGTTCTGTCCGGAGTTTACAACGTGTGGCAGACAGTGTGAAGCTGCAGCTGGCTGATGATGGCTGAAAACTGCTCAGTGATTCATGTTCCGGGCATTTGTGACAGCTGGAGATCAATCCGTGTTGTGGTTTCTTTATGTCACTCATCTCCCAGAGGTTTCTGCAGGCGGCTCGTCTCTTCAGGATCTGTTCACGTCCTGGCTGTCAGTGGTACAATCTGATTCATTTCCTCGGGTGTTGTGAAACATGTTGCCCTGCAGGAAGTGAAAGCAGCACGGGCCAGACTCCTCCTAGTAGAAGCGTTTGCGCCTGTTCTCCTTCCAGCGGTTGTAGACCATCAGGATGACCACGACCAGAAGGCACAGGCCCAGGACCGAGAACAGGAAGGTGAAGAAGAGCTGGACTCCACTCATCCTGCCGTCCTCCACCTCCACTGTCAAATCACACAACAACAGATGAACCAGTGGACTCACATTTTAAAGAATTACCATGTTTATGCAAGTATAATACAAAACATTAAATCCATAAAATCATCCACAAAGTTGGGGGTAGTTCTATACAGGGATCAGTTTTTTGTTTACAAAATGCAGACACAGACACGAAGGGCAGGTGGTGGGCTCACTGACCCCCTGCACAACTTTACAGCTCAGGATGTAAAGATTCAAACAAGCAGGAAAACACAGTTCATAAAATAAAATAAAATGAGGACAGGATGCCAAAGATGTGATTGAAGAGCTGGAAGAAACATTTCTCATTTTTAGGGTCATTTTCATTTTTGAAGATTCAGTGAAATAATAATTAAACTTACCTTTATTTATTTATTGAATGAAGGATGAACATGTATTTAGAAGAAGGGCTGGAGGATACGACTAAAATTGATATCACAATATATATAATATAAATAATATTTGTAATTACATTCTAACTTGTATAAATGATGTCAGATTTACCATTAAGTTGTGTGGAGGCTGTAATTCAAGACATCTGCAATTAATTACTGACTATCTGAAACATATATTTCAGATATCAACAATCAACAATTGAATTATGGCTAGTCATAATTTTAATTAAATATATCTTAAATGACATCAGGTTTGTAGTTTCAGTAAATATTAGTATTGGCAGTTTTTCTGATATTTATATTATATAAAATATTGAAATTATATTGTATCGACTGAAATTAAGAGTATTTCTGTTCTGTATTTCTGTATGTCTAGTAAAAATATAAATCAGAGATATTTTAATTAACTATTTCTAGAAAACATCCTGTCTACCTCGGGCTTAGTTTTCCTGGTCCTGACACAACAAATATCTTTCTTTAAGGAAATTTTGGAAGGAGAAAACCAATAACTTTTTTAACGTTATCTAAAAAGGGAGCATTAATTATATAAAGGATTTCATCATAAAAGTAGTCCAAGGCCAACTCTGAACCAAATAACGTCTACTCCACTCAAACGCAGCTAAATCATAGGAAAACCTGAAGAAGCATCAAAATGATGATGTGTGAACTCTCGCCACATAAAACTAAACTAAAGCCTGTCATTCTCTAACAGTTTGAACATGTGGAGATAAGCTGGCCTATAAGAAAAGATCAAATATCTTACAAAACAGGAAAAGTGCCAAGAACCATCAGTCAGCAATGTCCGTTAAGAGTGAAAAGAAATAAATGGGGATGGTCTCCAGGACTGTAAGCAGAGACGAGCCCAGCACCGGTCTGTAGATCTCTGCAGCACACAGACCAACATAAGGAACTCCAACAAGACCAGAAGCTACTTCTTGGTCTTTAAGGGTGTAGGGTGGCCAGCTACCAGTTTAGAACTAGCATGGATTTCCCTTTTCAACACGAGGAAAACGTGCAACATAGTCAGATTTAAAATATGATCAGGTTCCTGCAGTGACCGACTCTGATTGCCTTTATTTGACAGATTATATTAATCAGATGTTTGACCCAAGCAGCTATGTTTATTTACCTTCAAACTGCTTCATGTCGTCAACTCTGGGGACAGTGAGCTCTTCATCCTCCTGCTCTTCTTCAGGAGTCCGCTCTACAGTAAGCTGGTACACCTTCATTGAGATGATGTCATGGTTATCTAAACAGAAGCAGTGAAACATATTTAAAGACTCTCCTGCCTTCAGCTGCAGAGACACAATCAACATGCTGCTCAGCAGGTACAGCAGGAGACTGATACCTGACAGCTCTCCTGTAGCAGAAGAAGCACCGAAGTAGTAGCCTGTTGGTAGCCTCAGTCCTGTGATGTCAGCACATTCTCTCCACTCCTGTTTACCATCAACATCCACCAACAGCTGGTAGGAAGAGGCTGACAGTTAGCATACATCTGTGTGACAAGCATCTGTCTTATTCAATAACCTTTATGTCACATCTTTAATGATGTATTAGAAAAAAATATTCAAAGTKTTTAGATTAAAGCTTAGTAACACTTTGGGATCTCCCAGGAGGAGTAGAGGTGTGTTGTGGGGAGAGTAACTTCTATAAAACTGATGTTTAGATTGTGTTTGTTTGACAAATCTTCTCTGTATTGATGGATTATTTCTTTCCTGTGAACCTATTTGTTTTATACCTAAAAAGTTCATTTTGGGTTTTATCAACAGTCAAACAGCATAATATTATCTTTAACTGTTCAATGCCTGTTTCACCGTTTCTAGGATTCATGCTGAAATAAAACCAGACTGAAATGATTGGAATTTGTTAGGGCTGCAACAATGTATCAATAAGAAATATTAAAAGCGTTGGCAATGAATTTCATTATCAATTTGTTGTGTCGCACAATTATGCATCTCTCGCCATGTCGCAGAGCCGTTTACATCATCTGCAGAGCGTTGTCAATGCTGGCTGACCTAAATAAAGTTTAGGAAGAAAATAAAACTACCTGTAAAGATTCCCCACCACCCCCCGAGACCCTCGAGTGAAAAGTAGAGACTTCGAACATTAAATCAGTTTTTAAATTGTGTTGTTAGGCCAAGTAGATCTGAAGTTATGATAAACAGTATATGCTACATTTAATTTTTTTAAAAGACAGTCTGATTTGATGCGAGCCGAGTCGCAACGAGGAAACATGTCCTGTGGAGGAGGGGGGGGGGGGGGTCAGTTCTCTCGAGCCAGAAATATAAAACCCAAGTGTCTTTTTTTCTTACCGAGGTTCAAAGTTATTTGATAAGCAGCAAAAAGGTTCAGGATGAAGGAATAAAAAAAATAATAATAATTTAAAAAGACACAAGCAGAACTCCTGGTCTGCCTCAGTAGGGGAGGGGGTAGAGATGGGGCGGGGGCTGCTTCAGAGCCACTTACTGGGTCATAGAACATATTACGGGCATAGAACATACATATTAATTGATTATTAAAATAATCGTTAGTTGCAGCCCTTGGTACCGCTCTCAATGACTTTGCTCGTATTCTTGGCCCTCTGGCTCCTCATTTCTTCTTCCCTCTCAGAACTCTTGGAGTGTTTTTAAACAGTTTAGACAGTTTTCATTAGTTTTGTAAAACATCCAAAGCAAAATCCTTATATTTCTTCCAAACACCCGTCCGTGCCTTCATCACTATTATACTGGACGACTACAACTCTATGATTTGAGCAACCTTCTCATCATCTGCAGTCAGTCCAGAAAGTTCCTGAAATTCTTCCAGCAGGTCTGAGAAGGCATGACCACATGACCGCAGTGTAAAAGATTCACACTGGTTAGCTGTTTGATTCTAGCATTCAGTCAGTCACTTTTAAAGCTTTACATGGGTTGGCTCTCACTGAACTCTTGACTTTTATAGTTTTCCAGGAAGATGCTCTTAGTGGTGCAGTGGCAGCCCCCAGACTATAAAACAAGCCGGTCCCTTAGTCCTGCAGTGTGTAAAGTTGTGGGACAAAAATATAATTTATATTACTGGTTCCAAGAACATTTTATGGTTTGATATGTGATTAATATTTATCATATTGTGTTATCAAAACATCATGTCAAACTAGAGGAATCTAAGGCTACCTTCACACAGAATCCATTCTTTTCATGACATTAACCTGGAGTTATGTTGTTTAAATATTGTAACTCCACGTCTTCAGCTACAGAACACAAGTTCAGATGCTTTGTCTTTTCATTTTCCATGTCCTGGATGACTGAATGATGTTCAACCTCTGTCTCATATCGTATTGATGCTAAAGTTAGTCGGCCGATACTTTACTTCCAGCACATTGCTTTGTTCCTCAGAGAAAATAGTTTAATTTGTATTAGTTACTGTGTGAGGAGTTGAATTTTTTGTTTTGTTTTATTATTTGGTTTATTGTTGTTCGAAATACTTTTTTTAAAAAAAGGAGCAGATTTCATTAGAATCTTTTTCTTCTTCTGCCGCCTTTCATTTTATTTTATTTGTATTGTTTTATTA